>NC_065447.1:233214728-233404728 GCF_917563875.1 Diabrotica virgifera virgifera
CCGATTTTAAAAATAATTTTTAATAATTAAATGTAATTATATTTTATAATAATTTTTATTTTAAGATAATATAAGTCTTTCTTTAGTCAATGACTGTAAAATAATTTCTTAGTTAGAAAATCTTCTCTCGGCTTCAGTGGGTTGTAGAAAATTTTTATTTTTTTATAAATCTTCGTTTTGTCTTCAGCAACAATAATCTGTAAGTTAGAAACTCATAGGATGTACAGGGCCGCTGTACAATAAATATATTATACACGGCTCACTAAAATAATTAGTTACGCCCCTGTACTACTGATTACTTAAAATTCAAGTAGTATTTATGTAACCTTTCTGGAAACTCCAGGTTATTGTTGAGACTCGCATTTGAACCCCTCGCCGGGGCAGATCGTCAAAAGCTTCCTAACGAGAATCATCTCTAATCTATCGACGCTCCCGCTATTCGTAAAAAGGCCGCATTTTACCGGCTTTTTTTTGCTATCGTTTTATACCGCTCAGATAATTCAATCTGCTCAGTATTATCGACGATGATTTATTTAGCGTATTAGTGAGTGCCTTACAAATGAACCAAATGGATTATGGAATTCAATCAGAGCTCTGATGTGACACGTCATCAAGGAATAAAACTGTAAGTACTCTACATGTATGTGAACATAACTTATTAGTCGTGATACTGTATGCATTTTGAACCATATACCTCTCGTAGCAAATATTCTTTGTGCCATTTATGCAGATAATACTTTAAATTACATATGAAAAATCGTTATCTACTCTTAACCAGCTTACCTATGGGAATATACTCTATAACCGTACAATAAGTATAGGTTACTATTGTTAAGGATACTTTACGTATTGCCTAAACATTTCTGTTCCATCGAGCCGTATCATATTAATTATTTATTAATTAAATCCTCAAGGTCCTTCGTATTTGCATATTTTGATAATCTCTATTCTGAGAATAACGGTTTTTCATTTATAGTGTCTTTCTGTTGCATTTGGAAATTTCCAAGCCACGCCGCCCCGGCACAAAAATAAAATATTCCTCTCTTTCTGCACTCAAATTCTCAGTATTTAACCCAGCACGTCTCTACAATAGCTGGTAGGTTGTTAAGCCCGGTCTACACGTGCAATTTCAGAAACTACTTGCTTTGTTCAAATAAAGGAGTCGTTTTGTTTGTATGAAAAAATATTTGCATATATTACATTATTTTATTTTCGTAAATATATTTTTCTGTTTATAGTATACAAAAAGTGTACTCATTTCTTGGCTGATAGTACGGGTGTTATAATTTTAACATTGTTTGTTCAACCTTTTGATTTAAATTAAATTTATAATTTTGAATCCGATTAAGCCTGGTTCACAGGTTACAAAAATTATTAAAAATAATTTTGTTTTCTTGCATAAATTGTAAGTTTTTGCTACATTTAGCTTCGCTTAAGCTCATTTTACACTTCTAGAAAACTATAGAAAATAAATAATTGTTTTTTCCTTCAATTTAATTAATTTAAATACTTGTTAAGGGTGTCTCACACTTGCTGAAAAATACCCATTTTGGAAAATTGCATATATTTTGAAATTTTATAGTTTTGCATTTCATATACTAATCTGCGCTCATACAGGGTGATACTATTAAGCCAATCTCACACTATTAAACGTGTAATATATAATATATTGTACATATTCTCTCATTTTCGCATCGATTTATAGGTTTAGACATTTGCAAATAATCTATCTAATCTCACATTCTCGCAACATGGCTGACCGATCAAAATATAACCGACAGAGGCTCACCGCAAAACTTGATATAACCAAGTTGGCTGATTCGGTTCCCACAACTCTTAATTCTCTAAACAAATATAAAATTCGTGAAATAATTTCACAACTCAAACATTCTTACGGACTTTTCCGCGATGCTCAAAATGTGCTGGAGACGATCCCCGAGGAACCTACCCCCTCTACTGATTCCTCTGTGGTTTTTGATAAATATTTGGATACAATTTCTCTATTGGAAGAAAGGTTAGAGGTCATTGAAAGTTCTAATGTGACTGCTACCCCCTCCCTCCAATTTGACCCTAATTCTTCTCTAACCTCACAGTCTATGGCTAGGCAACGAACAGTAAACCTCCCTCGTATTCAGTTAAAACCATTTAGTGGCTTAGTTACTGAATACAATTCATTCATTGAGACCTTTGATACAATAATAGGATCTGATACTACATTAAGTGATCTGGAAAAACTCATTTACCTCAAAAGTTTTCTAACTTCCGAGCCTTTGACGCTTCTCGAGCATATCCCACTCACAGGTGACAATTACAAAATAGCCCGGGATAACCTGACACAAAGGTACGCCAACTCTAAATCGCTTATCAAAACTCTCATCTCTCAAATTCTTGATGCGCCTCCTATTTCTGGAAACGCAAATCACTCACAATTAAGAAATTTTCATACGGTCATGTCAAATAATTTCAAGGCCCTATTGAACTTGAATAGGCCCCCTTCAGATCTCTTGCATTTACTTCTCATACATATCGCTACTCAGAAACTCGACGCACCTACCATTAGGGCTCTTGAGTTCCAATCCGGTGGTAGCCAAGCTACCCCTGATTTTGTCCATTTTCTAGGGGAAATCGAGACACGCGTTGTTCATCTTGAGAATATTCAATCTCAATCAAAACCAAAATCGACTACTACTTCCAGACACTCTTTACACCTAGCCTCAGACACTTCTACCAGTAACCTTTCGCCTCGCTTAGGTCCTAAGAAATGTTCCTATTGCAACGACTCTCACTCGATCTACTCTTGTCCTCAGTTCAAGCAGTTGAATTCTAAAGAACGTTTTAGTTTTGTCAAACAAAATAAATTTTGTATTAATTGTCTTGGGTCTCACATGCTCGATCAGTGTAAATCCAAATTCTCTTGCATAGTTTGTAAATCTCGTCATCACACGTTGCTCCATTTCGACAAAACGGGTCATAGTAACCCTTCCGCGGCTGTTGGCCAACACAACTCAAATAATCATAATAAAACCGCTATCTCAAATAACTCCCATACACAGGGTAATTCACAACAGGGGCCCTCACATGTTAGAGCTCCTGAAACGGAAGTTAATCTTCAAAATTCGACTCCACATTCAATGGCTCTATCTGCAGCCTCGCTTGATAATCATTTGGTGTTATTAAGCACACTCCAGGTCTATCTTGTCGCTCCTAGCGGCAAGAGGGTCTTCGCAAAGGCACTTTTAGACTCGGCCTCACAGGTTTCATTTATTAGTGCTGACCTCGTAAAGGAACTGTCACTCACCACTAGAGATGGAAAATTACGGATCAATGGAATTAACTCCACCTCATCCTCGTCTCAATCTATTGTAGATACAACAATTTTCGCTGTCGCTAACGACGTTCCTTTTGACATCTCGTGCTCTGTACTCCCAAAGATAACAAATCCGCTTCCTCAAATTTCTATTTCGGCGAGCAAACTAAACATACCCTCAGAGATACCATTAGGTGATCCGATGTTCCATGTAACATCCCCAATTGGTATCCTGCTCGGTGCAGACCTGTATAACGATATCATTCAACCTGAAATAATTCGTTTGGGAAAAGGTCTTCCCGTTCTTCAACGCACTCTACTCGGGTACACGATATCAGGGTCAGTTCCAGACTTTGCTCTTAAGTCGAAAAATACTAAAAAGGCTTTGGAATTTTATTCAAACTCTCTCGTTACTTGTTGTTCTCATAACACTCCTTCCGCCGTAAATGAGCCGGTAGTGTCCAACGAGGAACTATCCGATCATTTACAAAAATTCTGGGAGCTGGAAGAAGCCGCTCCTCAGAACACCGATCTCATTAATGATCACCCCGCTGAAATTAATTTTGTAAAACATGTTAATGTTCTCCCCAATGGACGATATGAGTCCACACTCAATCTCAAACTCCCTATCGAAGATATAGACATGGGAAATTCGTTTCTCTCGGCAAAAAGACGTTTTCTCAGTCTCGAGAAACGTTTTCAACTCAACCCTGATTTATTGGAAAAATATCAGGACATTATATCGGAATATCTCAATAACGGACAAATAATTCAAGTGCCGTTAAAAATGCTAAATGACTCAGGTAAACCTAATTACTTTCTCCCTCACTTTCCCGTTTTCAAATCCAACTCTACTACTTCCACTCGTATAGTTTTCGATCCAAACAATAAATCGTCTACGGGAATCTCCCTCAGTGACGTCATAGACAAAGGTTATGTCGTCCAACATGAACTTTTTGACATTCTCGCTAAGTTTCGTCAGTTTAAATTCGCACTAGTAGGCGACATCAAGGCTATGTTCCTACAAATCGCCATTTGTCCCACTGAAACATTTCTGTTAAATTTTCTCTTTAGGGACAATATTCAGCAGCCTTTACGGTGCTATCAATTTCAAAGATTACCCTTCGGGCTCCCAAGTAGCCCATTTATCGCTCAAAGAGTTATCAAGCACATCGCTGACAACAACAAACATACCCACGAACTTGCTACTAGTGTTCTGCAAGAATCTATCTATATGGATGACCTGATCAGCGGTGCTGACAGTCTTCATGAATTAAGTTGTCTTTTCGAACAATTAACTTCTTTGCTAGAAACCCATGGTTTCCTCCTCCACAAGTGGAACTGCAGTTCTTCAGAATTTCTGTCTCAACACAATTTAAATCCCGTCTCTGAAGTCAGTCTTAACTTCACGGGATCTGATAAAGTCTTAGGCATATTCTGGGATTCAGAACGCGACCACTTTTCGTTTAAAACTCCTATCTTCAAATTGGCTAATGTTGTTACTAAACGTACTATTCTCTCCTACATTGCTACTTTGTATGACCCGCTAGGATGGTTATCCCCTGTCCTTGTGAACGCTAAGCTCTTGATACAGGAAATATGGTCCCAGAAACTGGACTGGGATCAACCCATTGACTCACCCATCATTATGAAAAATTGGCAAAACCTCTTATCGACATTCAAAACTATAGAAGAGGTCAAGGTACCTCGATGCTTACTTTTACAAAAGAAAGTTGTTGATGTTCAATTAATTATTTTCACCGACGCATCGGAAAAAATATACAGCACTTGTGTGTATCTCAAAGCGACATACTCAGACTTTTCTGTATCGTCGCGGCTTATCGCTTCTAAAAACAAAATTTCTCCGCTAAAAAATAAACTCACCATCCCCAAATTGGAACTTTGTGGAATAGTGTTGGGAGTCACTCTGGCTCATAGACTTTTTCACATCTTCAAGAAAAATTTGAGTATATCTTCATCTCATCTCTTTGCTGACTCTACAATTGCCTTGTCTTGGATACTTTCTAAAAAACACATTTGGAACATTTTTGTACAAAACAGAATTCAAAAGGTCAATTCCTTGTTGGAAACCTTTCCTTGTGATTTCCATTTCGTCAGAAGTCACGAAAACATCGCTGACCCCGCTTCCAGAGGGATAAATGTCTTTGATAATCCCCAGACCACCGAAGACTGGTTATGCGGACCTAGCTTTATTAGAGACAATCCCATCGATTTTTCTCTTCATCAAATTCCTCATTTTCAGGATGATCTTCCTGAATTAAGGAAGTTAGTTGTCTCAAACATAGCAACAAATCACGAACTCAACGACACCTTTGAAAATCTATTCGCTAAATCTTCTTCTTTTCGTAAAATTCAAAGAATTGTCGCTTATCTTTTTAGATTCATCAGTAATATTAAAAAGAAAATAAATAACTTTCCACGAGATACGGATATATTGACGCCACCCGAAATGGAGATCGCTGATCACGCGATCATCAGGTATATCCAAAGTATCTACTTTAAAAAAGAGATTCTTGAATTGAAAAATGCTAAACTCGTGACCAATAAAGCCATTCGTAAACTCAACCCCTTCCTACAACATAATGATGGGCTGATTCGTGTGGGAGGACGTCTCCGACACGCCCCCATATCGTATAATCAAAAACACCCCATTCTACTTCCTTCTAAATGTCGAGTTGTAGAACTAATCTTGACTCAAGCTCATCATAAGTTATTACATTCAGGCGCGCAAACAGTACTTTCGTATGTCAAAATGAAGTACTGGCCAATTGACGGATTAAGACAGATTAAACGCTTAATTCGTAAGTGTGTAAACTGTTTCCGATTCATGACACCCAATTCTGTTCAACAGATGGCAGATATGCATCCCGATCGTGTACTCCCCACTAGACCCTTCCAAGTCGTCTCAGTGGACTATGGGGGGTTCTTCTTAATTAAGTCCTCACATTTGAGGAAGGCACCGCTTTACAAAGCATACGTAGCCTATTTCATTTGCATGAGCACTAAATGTGTTCATATCGAACTCGTCACAGGATTAAGCGCAGAAGCCTATATTCTTACTCTGAAAAGGTTTATTGCCAGAAGATCCACGCCCAGTATTATTTGGAGCGACAATGCCACAAATTTCCATGGGGCAAAAAATGAAATGCGCGAATTCTATGATTTTTTCTTAAATCAAAATAATTCGGAACAGATTAAGGAATTCTGTACTCAAAACTCCATAACTTTCAAGATGGGTGTTCCCCGCAACCCCCATCAATTCGGCCTCCATGAGGTAGGAATAAAGAGTGTGAAGTATCACCTCTATCGAATTATAGGAAATTCCCACTTCACCTTTGAAGTGTTTAACACAGTATTATGCCAAATCGAGGCTATTCTAAATTCGAGACCCATCACTAGGATGTCGTCTGACGCCAATGACTTCGCTTTCCTATCTCCAGCTCACTTCTTAGTTCAAAGAAGTTTAACCGCGCCCCCTGAACCAAGTGTTTCAGAGATACCTGAAAATAGGTTGAATCTTTTTCAGCGTATTAGTAAAATTCAACAGCAATTTTGGAAATTGTGGAAAAAAGACTATCTTTGCCTCCTGCAGCAAAGAAATAAATGGACCGACCCTACTGACCCTGTCAAGATCGGGGATTTGGTTCTGTTGAAGGAGGATGGTACTCCTCCACTCTTATGGCCAACTGCCAGGGTAATAGATGTATTGCCTGGTAAGGATGGTCTAGTTCGTACTGTCAAGATTCACACTACTCACGGTGATTTTCTTCGTGGTATTACGAAAATCGCTGTGATTCCCCTGGAAGATTAAAATCTATCCCTAGGGGGAAAACTTATCGTTTTCCTCCATTTTATCGTTGTTACCCCTTGTGTATATAAACTCTAATTTCTTCAAACATTTCTTATCGTTGTGCACATCTTTGCCAATCCCCTCTCTTCGAGGTGATATAGGCCATCTCTCTCGCCTGTCGCCCCCGGCAATATGTACAATAAATATATTATACACGGCTCACTAAAATAATTAGTTACGCCCCTGTACTACTGATTACTTAAAATTCAAGTAGTATTTATGTAACCTTTCTGGAAACTCCAGGTTATTGTTGAGACTCGCATTTGAACCCCTCGCCGGGGCAGATCGTCAAAAGCTTCCTAACGAGAATCATCTCTAATCTATCGACGCTCCCGCTATTCGTAAAAAGGCCGCATTTTACCGGCTTTTTTTTGCTATCGTTTTATACCGCTCAGATAATTCAATCTGCTCAGTATTATCGACGATGATTTATTTAGCGTATTAGTGAGTGCCTTACAAATGAACCAAATGGATTATGGAATTCAATCAGAGCTCTGATGTGACACGTCATCAAGGAATAAAACTGTAAGTACTCTACATGTATGTGAACATAACTTATTAGTCGTGATACTGTATGCATTTTGAACCATATACCTCTCGTAGCAAATATTCTTTGTGCCATTTATGCAGATAATACTTTAAATTACATATGAAAAATCGTTATCTACTCTTAACCAGCTTACCTATGGGAATATACTCTATAACCGTACAATAAGTATAGGTTACTATTGTTAAGGATACTTTACGTATTGCCTAAACAGCCGCTTCAGCTCTAAATGTTTATAACGAAATTTGCCCCCTTATTTTCAATCCCAAAAAAAGTTGGTCGTAGAAATTTTTTATTTTTTTATAAATCTTCGTTTCATCTTCAGCAACAATAATCTGAAGTTAGAAACTCATAGGATGTACAGGGCCGCTTCAGCTCTAAATATTTATAACGAAATTTGCCCCCTTATTTTCAAACCCAAAAATTAGAGGTTTAAAAATGTTTTACGCATTTATTTACATTGGAATATGAACATATAACTCTTTAGAAGGAGATTGATGTTTCACCAACTCTACGATTTTTTTTTTCAAAAAGTTATAGCCTTCGACATTTGACCTCTTGGGATAAACAATTTATAATATCTAAGCAACAAATTCGTTAATCTGGCTTTATAATTTTTTTATGTTTGGAATTAAAAGATCTTCATTTTAAAGCTTTAAAAAATAAAAAAAATATTTGTACAATAAATAATGCAATTGTAAAAAACGGCCATTTTGGACATTTCGCAGGCTGTTTTACAATAACCAATTAACAAAATTAAACAAACCATACCTCAAATTGTAGGTTTTTTAATTTACTACAACTTTGTATTCAAAAGTTTTTCTCTAAAATCAATATCCTAAGCTGCAAAATTAAAAATCATTAAAAATTGCAAATTTAACAAATGAAAATCGCAATAAAAAAAAGAGCACAATATTTTTGGTTACATTTTAGTAGAAGTTATTCCTGGCATTGTCCTTTACAACACCGATAGGTTTCAAAAATTCCTGAATTATATCCTGAAATCGACCTATTTTTTACCCACAGCCTGGGGTAAGACAGTAAACTGTTACTAGGCCGAGACAGTGGTGAGGGCGAGAGATGGTTTATACGTATTTGGCACTTTTTGATTTCGAAAGCGAGTCAGTTCAGTTTCGATCCACAAAAATAAGAAAGTAGTGTACTTATTAAGGATCGTAAAGCTATAATTAAAAAAAATATATCAAGCGGCTTATACCACTTATTATAGAAGAATTGACTGATATATTACGAGAGGGAGATAAGCGTCTTTGGACTAGAGAATGGATTTTAAGAAGACCAAATTTCGGTGGTACAACTACCCTCTTTAGTGAACTGCAGTTTGAAAATCCTCATGAATTTAAAGCACTTCTTAGGATGGATGGAGAACGTTTCAATATGCTGTTAGAAGATATAACTCCAATGATACAAAGGCAAGATACTGTAATGAGGGAAGCCATACCGGCAAGGATTAAACTACAAATAGCATTAACCTATTTGGCAACTGGGCTTAGCTATCGTTATCTACAAGCCTTTTATCGGATTTCTCGTGCTTCAATATCACTACATACTTATACCAGAAGTAATGGATGCAATATCTATCTATTTGGAGAAATTTTTGAAGGTGAATAGTTTTTTCTATTAACTGTAAATAATTGTTGTTCTGAAGCTATTTCCTTGTGGCATTTTTGTAATTAACTATATATGGGAAATAAGCCGCAATTTTAATAAAAGCATTTGTTTAGTTAAATTCTGGTTTATTTCCCATTTAGAATTGTTAATTGTAAATAATTGGTTTTTCTGATATTTATAAATAAAAACAGGTCTTTATAACTGAAATTTTAATAGAGAAAAATCATAAATTTCAAAATTTTTATATTATTTCAATTCATTGTCATATCAACAGTTAATATAAGCGTTGTTTAGAGCTATTATAATACTGGTAGTACCAGTTTCGAGTGATGTGAGTTCTGAATTAGAACTAGATGTATGTTCATCAACATTTGTAGTATTGCTATTTGAATCTAAAGGTGATGGTACTGGACTACTAAAATTTGTGATCAATGAAAGGGATCCGGTCCTTTCCCGATAGTCGTGTATCCCAATCTCGGTCAAGAATTTCTTACTACAACTTGTTTTTTCGAATCTTTCAAACAGTCTAAAACTAACAGGAAGTTATTAGTTTTTCTAATTGCCCTATTTTATTCATTTATTCACCTACTTATTTTTATTTACGTAGAATATGTCATGACTGAACTTCATACATTTCAATTCAATACTGACTGACATGTAATTTACTGCAAAATCGATGAAATTGATAATGTAATTTCATATCTCATTTGAAATCAAATAGGAAAATACTTCATGTGCTTCGATAATTTTTTAAACTTTTTAATTCAATTGTAATTAAAGATTTTATCTGGTAATATTTGTAACATCCTGCTTTAGATTATGTCTTTTATTTTAAATTGTATTATTACATATTTTATTTTAACTTTAAATTGGTTGATTTTTTTTATTTTGAACCACAAGGGACTGTGATGTTGCTTTGCAGAGTGTCAATATTGACGATTGTAATTGTTACATCATTTATTTCTAATGTGGTAAGTTTTCTTCGAGTTTTTTGTAAAAAAATATAATCACACTGTCCTGTGTTTAACCCAGCCTGAGAGACTTGTACTCCCCTTGAGAATGACATTCATGGTGAACCACTTTCTCAGGTTTTAAAGCCAACATATTCTTCTTATTCTTCTTGGTCTTCCCTTTCCAAATACTTTACCCTAAAAAATGAGTTGCACTAAGCCATATAACAAGCCAAGATATTCTAATAATTTGCGCTCTTTAATTTTTTTTAAGAATCCCACATTCCTTGCTCATTCTACGTAGAAACTCAACATTAGTCACACAATTCACCCACGAAATTCTTAAGATGCGTCAGTAACACCACATCTCTAAAACTTCAAGCTTTCTTAAAGAATTTTCCCTTCAGAAAGTAAATTTTCCCTTTTAAAAAATTTACTCCGTATCTTCTTTAAGTACCATCTCCGCGATGGAGGTCGGCAATTATTTTAGCTATTCGGACTTTAGAGACGGCTGCTCTGAAAATTTTATTTGATGTACATGATATTCTACGTCTCCCTATACTTCTTTTTCCTTGAATATTTCCCTGCATAATCAATTGGAGAAAGTTGTATCTTGTGTAACAGTTGTATCCGTGTGAATATGTCCGAGATATTTCAATTTTCTTGTTTCAATTGCATTAAGATTTCTATTTTTCTTTATTCATCTCAGAAGTCAGAACTCAGAACCTCTTTGTTTTAAAGTGTTCTGTCCACGATATTTTCAGAGTTCTTTTATACACCCACAGCTCGAATGATTCCAGTTTTTTCATTGATGCCGCATTCAAGCTCAAAGCTTCCATTCTATAAAACAAAGTCGATAAAACGTAGCAACTAACCAAGTTAATTTGCTTTAGCCTCTTCTATTCTGATTTTAATTTCCTTGAAGTAATCGTTTGTGGAGTTAATCATTGTTCCAAGATATGCATATTGGTCTACTCGTTCAACGTTGATTGTTTATGAAAAAATTCTCGCTATTTCTTTGAGTTGTCGATATTCTCATACATTTTGTCTTTTTGACCTTCACTTCTAGACCATATTCTTGTGCATACTCCGCTTTTCTGGTCACCAGCATCTGAAGATCTTCCATATTTTCTGGCCGGATGAATATCTTGGCCAGATATTCATCTGGCGGTGTCATCCGCATATCTAATGTTGTTAATGGGAACTCCATTCTCCTTTATTCCAGCTGTTTCAAACTCAAGAGCTTTTTTGTATTATAAGACTCTATTTTACATTATTCCATGCTCTGTCTTATGCAGTCTCTATTTGATTTTTATTATTTTACAGGATCTGAAAGGGTCAGGATACATTTTTAATAATGAATTTGCACGAGTCACTGATGGTAATACCTCCTGGTTAAAACTGACATATTTCACCTTTGGTCAGTATAATCGTACCGCAAAAGCTGCAAACTTTGAATTAGAACTCTTTATGGACGTAACCAAAGAAAATGACGCAATGGTAATAAAACATACGAATTCTATTTACAGAATAATCTGCCTTAAACCCATACATAAATTCCAAAATTAGTCGGTTTTATATTTTCAATTTTACCAATATGTCATATTGATATTCTTTACTTTTTATTTTCAAGGTGCATTTTAGTTTTTTCATTTTAAAAAATAATGAATATAAGAAGACACCAATCAGTTTTCCAAAAAAAGTTTGTGATATTCTGGGAACCAAATATTTCGATCTACCAAACATAACAAAGAACTCAACTTTTAAAGATTGCCCGCTACTAAAGGTAAGTAGATCATAAAGGTGGGATAATACAGATATAGTTATTTTTGAAATGATAGTAAATTTTTGCTATCATTTATTATTTGTTGAATTGTTGCATTTCAACACTCTGTAGTCCATCTAGGAATGCTTGTATACTATACCAGTTTCCTCCTCTTCTTCTTCTTTCTACTTTTAAATAGGCTCAATGCCTGTTTTACTTCGGTTTTTAGCCTCAATTGACATTGTCTGCTCATGTTTTCCTCGGTCGTCCCAATGATCTTCCTCCATTTGGCGATTTGTCTCTTGCTATTCGTACTATTCTATTTTCTATCATTCTTTCTATGTGTTGATTCCATCCTATTTTTCTTCTTTTGGTCCACATGCTTATTTCTTCTATACCACATCTCTTGTATTTCCTTACTTCTTACTCTGTCTCTTAGAGTTTGGTTTGTTATTTTTCGTAAGAATTTCATTTCTGCTGTTTCCAGCAGTCTTTGTGTTTTCGCCGTATCTGCTCTTGTTTCCGCTGTATACGTCATTATCGGTCTTATTGTGGATTTATATATCCTGGTTTTCGTTTCCATTGTGAGGTATTCCTCACTCCAGATTGTGTTGTTGAGACATCCTGCTGCTCTGTTCGCCATGTTCACTTGTTTTTTTACTTCTTCTTCCACTTTTCCGTAGCTTGACAGTTTTATTCCCAAGTATTCCGTTTCCATCACTTGTTTTATTATTTTGTTATTTACGACCAATTGACATCGTCTCGGTTCCGCTGATACCACTATCGATTTAGTTTTCTCTGTTGAGATCACATATGAGAGCCGTGTCTTCGAATTCTTTAATTAATCTTTGTAGATCATCTTCATTTTCGGCTGTTATGGGTTCGGCTCAATATGGCGTCGTCGTCGTAGCAGATTATTTTTATTTCCTTTTAACCCATTCTATATCCTCTCCTTTTTTAACTTTCTTTACCAACTAACTATACCAATTTGTTTACCAATACTATTGCATGTACGCCAAATGCAATAGTATTTTCGTTATATTTTTGATATCGAACTTTCAGCTGACTTTGAAAAACCTGCTTTAGATGCTGCTGGCCATATAATATACCTATTGTTTCTAAAACTTGAACCAAAGAGGTATAACTGGGTGTATCCTGGAGAAGAAATTCCAAGATGATTGCTGCCTGTCCTTTAAGAAGCCGTGCCATTTCTTTCTCAGTCCAGCCATTTCTTTCTTACTCCTGCCATTTGCTCTAGCTTTTCCATGAAGTTTTCCATGATGTTTGACTATCGAATGTGGGTGGTTCTAAAATTTTGTTGCGGCTCGAAACAGTTCCATTGAGGTTTTCTTAAACCATGTTCACAAATTCCGCAGCCATAATAATCTACTTCTACCGGGTCCTTGCTTACCTTTGACTTTACCTTGCAATATGGACTGCAGCAGGGAGTAATGGTGCTGATTTCTCATAACGTGTCCCAGATACTGCAATTTTATGTAAATAATTGATGGATTCGACCGTTACTTGATGGAAGTTCATTTTATCTAATAATAAAACACTGAAAACGTTTGTTTTCTATACTTCCACAGAATTTATTATAACTAAGTGACTACAGCTGTTTCGACAGAGTGCCTTTCTCAAGTGATATAGTTTACAATGTGTTTGCCTTTTTAAGTCTTCAATTGAAGAGGTTGAGGAGTGGGGAGCTGTTTGTCTCGAGTTGGTCATTCAGAATTATATCTGTATTTTTCAGTTTATTAATTTCCATAGATTCTAAAAAAGATAGCTTAAGGCCTTTATTTTGAATATGCAGAATTTGAATTTCAATGAAGAGTTTCAAATTCTGCATATTCAAAATAAAGGCCTTAAGCTATCTTTTTTAGAATCTATGGAAATTAATAAACTGAAAAATACAGATATAATTCTGAATGACCAACTCGAGACAAACAGCTCCCCACTCCTCTACGTCTTCAGTTGAAGACTTAAAAAGGCAAACACATTGTAAACTATATCACTTGAGAAAGGCACTCTGCCGAAACAGCTGTAGTCACTTAGTTATAATAAATTCTGTGGAAGTATAGAAAACAAACGTTTTCAGTGTTTTATTATTAGCAATTTTATGTGTTTAATGGTCAACACAATCTTCGGTTCCTTCTTCATTCTTCCTAGGACTTCCTTGTTCGTGATCCTTGCTGTCCATGATATTCTCAGCATTCGACATTAGTTACTAAAACAATATTGTATACCGAAGCAATATTAGATACAGAAGCTTGGGTACCGGTTTGTCTTTCTATTTTTCTATCTAAATTATATTTTAAGACATTTTGTTGTTGTTCTATTTTATTTTCGAAACAGTTTTTTTATTTGAGTAATTTGTTTTAAATCGAATTTTTATTGGTCTGTTGTTCTTTTAATTTGTCTATCCTACAACTCATTTGACTTACCTCTAACAAATTTTCGAGAATTTGAGATAAACAATGATTTCTACTTCTACATTTTTACGCATCTCTTCCTCTTCTTGTCTACGCTTCTTCTTCACCTCTTGCTCCTCTTGCCTAAGCCTCTCCTTTGACTCTTTCTTTCCTTGTCTACGCGTCTTCTTCACCTTTTCCTTTTCTGGCCTACGCTTCTTATTTGCTTCTTCCATTTTTAGAAACCATGCAACATGCAAGGATCCGTACGCATCTATTTCTTTACCAAATTCCAATTAAATTTAAAAATCCAGATGGATTACATTAATGTTCAGAACGTTTTCGGACTTATCAGTTTATCTTCAGTGAACTTTGAAGTACTTGATAAACAGCCTCAGAACCAAATAGGTTGGAACCAAATATGTAAGATTTAAAGTATTAGTTATATTATAAAAAGTATAAAATTAGCCGACTAAAAAGCCGTTGAAAACGGATAACTTTCCGGGAATATAAGGTCCCTTCTTGAAAATGGACGACCCTATCGGAATTAAACGTTATACGTTCTGAACATTAATGTAGGTAATCCATAGTTAAAATATTTTACATTACAACAAGAGTTTTTACTTCGTTATTAAAGTTTTTCTAAATAAAAAAAGAATAGATCATCCTTCAATGTTGCCTTTACCAAACACTTTTTATGTTTTTATCTACTACTAGTCTCTCTTCAAATTGAGAATCTGTGTTTTATAAACTTGTTTATTTATTTTTAGGGCCCCCAATATGCGTATGATATAATGTTAACATCTAATGGATGGCCTAAATTTTTACCAGAAGGGCGATTTTTATTAGAATTAGATTTCGTATATAAAAACGAGCATATTATCAAAGTTGAGTGGTTTCTGGAAATTATTGCTGTTTAGCTATTTTAATTTTTTTTGATTTTGATGACAATAAACAAGTAAAAGAATGCGATGTGTACTATTTGTTTTTAGGTAGACCTTGTCCTTTTGGAAAAAACGATAACGTAAAACAACATTTTTTGGATAACGATAACGTAAAACAAAAAAAGAATGTGTGTGTACAGGGATTCTCATTATATTTTGACCCCCACTTATTTTCCTTAATTTCGGGAATACAAAAAAAAGTTTCAAATAAAAGTTGTACTATTTTATCTGTACCGACCAACAGTGTAGCAACAGACCAAATTTTGTATACAGGGAGTGCCCAATAAAATGCATCTTCAATATTTCAAATAGGACACCCTGTATTTTTTTATAGTTTTGAGTAGCCCTGCATTTCCTGATTACAAATATATAACATAGTGTAGCATTAGTTTTGTTCTATAATGGCGTATGGTACTACAAAATGGTAACCATAGGCTATGCAACTGACATTTCAAAATGAAACAATTATTAATTTATTATAAACTGTCAGCCCTCATACCGAAATGGGTTATACTGCAGATGAAAAAGTAGATATATTCTCAATTTATGTAAAAAATAATAAAAACAAGCAAGCGGCAAGAAGAGAATATAGGCTGATTTATCCAGATCGACAGACTCCTTCTGCAAATACATTTTTATATACACTGAGCGTCATAGAAAAGGGGCACCCTAAAAAATGGGTCATTTTTGATGTCGCGTATCTCCTTAACCTGTTGTCCGATTTAAGTGATTTTTTGAATATGTTATAGCCTTATTCTTTGTCAATAACCTTGTAATAATATTTTTGCTCAATAGGTAAATTTTCATTGTATACCGGGTGTACGAATCAAACTGTGTTTTTTTCTCAAAGTTCGCAACACCCTGTGGAATATTCTAGCCTGTATAAAATACTGAAATGAAATCCCGACTATAGCCTAAGATTTTCTGAACATTCTGTTTTTTGATTCATTCTCTTATGTTGGATAATACATGTTGTTTGTAAATAAGTGCGACAAACTTTAAAGGGCAATTCTGGATGAAAAAATAATGACCCGTTTGTTTTATAAATTTTGTCCGCAAATGCTTCGTTTACGAGATACAGGATTAAATTTGTTTTACAAACTGACGATTTATTTTATTGCCCTAAAACCGGTTGAGATATGCAAATGAAATTTGGTAGGTTTTAAGAGATAGTTATTGCGAATTTTTTGACTTGCAATCAAGAATTTTATATTCACTATTGGCGTGCATATGGGTAATATGACCGATCATATTACCCGTATGCACACCAATGGTGAATATGACATTCTTAATTGTATGTCAAAAAATGTGCAATAACTACGTCTTAAAACCCACCAAATTTCATTTGCATATCTCAACCGGTTTGAAAGCAATAAATAAATAGTCAGTTTGTAAGAAAAATTCAACATCCCGTATCTCGCAAACGAAGCATTTGCGGACATATGATTATAAAGCAAACTGTCATTCTTTTTAATGCAGAATTACCCCTTAAAGTTTGTCGCACGTGTTTAGAAACACCCTGTACTGAAAAAGAACATGGCTAATTGTTAAAGTACCTAACTTTTGTATTATCCAACATAAGCGAATGAATCAAAAAACAAAATGTTGAGAACACCTGAGGCTACAGTTGAGTTTTAATTTCAGTATTTTATAAATGCTAGGATATTTCACAGGGTGTTGCGAACTTTGAGAAAAAAACACAGTTTGATTCGTACACCCAGTATACAATGAAAATTTACCTGTTCAGCAAAAATATTATTACAGGGACATTGACAAAGAACAAGGCTATAACATATTCAAAAAATCACTTAAATCGGACAACAGGTTAAGGAGATACGCAACCTCAAAAATTACCCATTTTTTTACCGTTTATTTATCGTCATGTCATAAATGAAAAAATGTTTGAACGGAAGAAACGTACTATCGTAGGAAATGATGATGAATATCTTAATACTTGGCTTTACTTTGAAGGTAAAAATTAAATACTTAAATAATAGATTAAATCCATAATAACATTTTTATTTTAGAAAATTCCGAAATTAGTCTAAACAATCCTACTAATGCATTAGAGAAAAGCCGTGCGACGATACATGAGTTTTAAAAAAGCACAACTATAAGCCGTACAAAATATTACCGGTACAAGAACTTACCGATGTTCATAGAGAAAGCGTTTACAGTTCTGTCAACAAGACATGCTTACAAATTTGAACAATGATCCTAATTATTTTTATAACATTTTATGGACAGATGAATCAAATTTTTCAACTTCAAGCATTTTTAATAGAAGAAATAGGTATTCGTGGGAACAGAAAAATAATAGAAAAAGAAAAATTAAGCAAATAAAAAAGTCAGGAAGAAAATCAATAAATGTGTGGTGCGAAATGTTTCAAAACAAAATAGTTAGACCATTGTTTTATGATTATAAATTAACTGGGGAATCATATTTGGACACAGTCATTACAGAAGTGGATGAGTTATTAAATCAAAATTATACACAAAATCAATTAAATAGTATGATATGGCAACAAGATGGAGCACCGCCACATAATGTCGTAGCCGTTCAAGAACATTTAAATAATCAATTTAATGTGTGGATTGGCAATAAGGGTACCATTACATGGCCACCAAATAGTCCCGACTTAACACCATGTGATAGCTTTTTATGGGGGTTTTTAAAAGAAAAAGTGTATTTTGATTCAAATACAAATATTAACACTATCACGGCAAAAGTTCGCGCGGAAATTAAAAATTTAAATGGCCATAATAACACAATATATGACGCATTAGAAAATTTGAGACGAAGATATTACTTGTGCATTGATAACAATGGAGGGCACTTTGAGCATCTATTGTAATCTTAAATGTAGTATTGTATATAAGTCATTAATTTTGTTGACTTTCTAAATATGTTTTTTCTAAATATATTTTTTTCTTATCTTAGTATAGCATAGTAGTACCATACGCCATTATAGAACAAAACTAATGCTACACTATGTTATATATTTGTAATCAGGAAATGCACTACTCAAAACTATAAAAAAATACAGGGTGTCCCATTTGAAATATTGAAGATGAATTTTATTGGGCACTCCCTGTATACAAAATTTGGTCTGTTGCTACACTGTTGGTCGGTACGCGAATTTACAAAACCTATACTATTTCAGCCATGGGGGCGACTGAATTCGAGTAGGTTTTGTATGCAGAATATTAGTTACATATCCTATGCTATTTCGGTCCAGAAATTAACTGTATCGGTGTAGGATTTGTAAGCGAAATTTTTGATTATTATTGAGCCAATATCTATACTGTTTCAGTCATGTAAGTAAAACTAATCAAATATTTACTTATTATATAATAAAATTTAGATATGTTTTGAAAATTAAAATGAATAAGATATATTTGGATAATATTAAAAATTGAAAACAAATGAATAATTACTAATATACCAATATATACAGTATCATACTGTACATTTGAATATTGTATTGCAAAAATCTCTTCGGGATTTCATCAATCGATGTTTAAAGAATATCTACCTACCTTGGCAACATTCAAATTTTCAGTTTTTCACATAGTTTTTGAGGGTTAAAAATGACCGATTTCGCAATTCTTCAATTTTTAATCGCTTATATGTCAAAAACTATCATTTTTAGATAAAAGTCACTAAAGACCTTTTCTGTTTGGAATGATCCAAAAAACCTAAAAAAACTTTTTTCCATATAAAAAAAATAATTTTAGGATAAAAACAAAAAAAAAAAACGTTTAAAAAATTTTTTACCACCTTTTGGTCCTGGCAACATGCAAATTTGTTAAAAGGAGTCCTTTATGAGTAAGATTGTGCAAAAAATCCGAATTCGAATATTTTTCCTAGCGGATGCGCAGTGGCTTTCTGGACTATTAAGATATACGTGGGGTTCAGCATTTTAATCACTTTAGCCTCTGGATTGTTGATATACAATGTCAATGTCATTTAGAGGTACAGTATTACCTAACCAAATAGAATCGCTAAGATCTTCAAATTGCATTGTAAAATATTTAGCAATTATTCAATTTCAACCAAATTATTAAAAATTTAAAAGCATTTAAAACCACGTTAGCCGCATGCAGCAAACATAGGCTAACTATTGTTGCCGTGAGAGGACCCCATGGTCCTCTTTCTATTTCCGGGGGGGGGGGGGGGCTCAAATCACCATCTAGCCGAGGGCCTCCAATGGAGCCAGACCGGGCCTGACAGTATGTCCCTGTAAGTTGGAACCATATGGAAAACTTTTTTATTATTGATTTTACGAAAAAAAGATACATATTCTTTATGAAAAGTTCTGCATGGTCTAAAACCGAAGATGCACTCATCTAATATTAAGTTTTATTAATAGTATATGAGAGATGTCAAAAAATATGAATTTTTGTCAAGAGTAAAGTATCTTTATATATTTCACAAGATTGAAAATTGTTATTATGAAAATTTATTTGGACTTAAAAATAATGGTCTACTATGCAACTACATTCTTCTAATTGAAAAAAAAAATTGAAAATTTCTCAAATTATCTCCAATTAATTTTCTCGATATTATTAGTTTTACGAAAAAAAAGTTATTCTTTATAAAAAGTTTCGCATGGTCTAGAAACTAAGATACAACCATAATTTATCAAATTTTATCAATTGTATACAAGGTTTGTCAAAAAATATAAATTTTGTTCAAGAGTAAAATACCTTTATAGTTCACAATATTTCAATTAAAAAGATGTAATTGTATACTCATACATGTTTTTGAATTCTGAACAACTTTTGTTCTGAACAAATATTGTGCAAAATAAAGGTACTTTACTCTTTAGCGAAATTCATATTATTTTTTGACATACACCGTATAAAATTGATAAAATGTGAAATATTATTATTGAATCTTATTTTGTAGAACGTGCAAAACTTTTTATAACGAATAACTTTTTTTTTGGTAAAATTAATAATTTCGGAGTTAAAAATAAAAATGATGTTAGGTATCTTCATTTTTTTTTCAATTAGAAGAATATAATTGTGCATTAGAACATAATTTTTAATTCCAAACAACTTTCGATAATAACAATTTTCAATATTGTGGAATATAAAGGTGCTTTACTCTTGAGAGAAAATCATATTTTTTGACATACCTCGTATACTTTTAATAAAATTTGATATCTGATGATTGTATCTTAGGTTTTCGACCATGCAAAACTTTTTATAAAGAACAACTTTTTCGTAAAAGTAATAATAAAAAAGTTTTCCATAAGGTTTAAACTTAGTGGGACATATTGTATAAGAATTAAAAAATATCTAACATGGGTATTTACTAATATTAGATACTTACTAAATTATTGAACAGAGTTAAGTCAGTGTTCTTTTTTGCACTAGACTCGTTTTTGAAGTTATACTTCTTTGCGATTGAGATTGAGGGTGAATTTATATTGATCTGCGCGCATGCGCACACCGACAGTATGGTATTAGTCGTTATACGGGCTCTGATTGGGTGTTGAAATGATCTGTCAATAATAAATAATTTTTCAATATGAAGGTAAACAAATGTATAATATATTAGTTTTATTGTTGTGAGGACAGAAACAAAAAAGTTTATAATTGTAGTGACATTTAAATAGTTTTTAAAATCAACAGGTACGTAATAATTGTAAATGTATCATAGGTACCTACCTATTTGAACCTACCAAAATACATAGTACGTATAATACTTTTATTTACATAATTTGATTACCATCAAAATTTCTATCAATGTTCACCTAATATATTGTTTTCTTACTCTATGTTTTGTTGTATTTTTTCAATTCTAAATCATTTCAATTCAAAATCAAAATAATTTAATTTAATTCAAAAATGTCAAAAGCTTAATCCGTTTAGTTAGTCGATCTTCGCACACATAATGACACATTGCCTCCGTGGAGAAGCGTTTAAGGCGAATGAACCCCAATATACCAACCACGCTGATAGCTGGTTCGAATCCCAATAAAAACTTTTATTTTTTTTTATTTTTTTTATACATTTTATGATTGTAAGTATATTTATTATATAATTTTATTTTCAGAAAATACGTATTGAGTTAAAAATTTTTCCGACAATTAATGTTCTGTTCAGAAATCATTTGTGGCATTTTTAATGTATTTGTGTGTGTTTTATTCTTTTATTATTTTAATTTTTGTCACTGTTTTAATAAAAATGTTTGAGAAGTAGTAAGTATAAATTAATTTAATATTTAACTAAAATATAAATAAAAAGTATATTAATTTCAACAAACTGGAACATGAAGTAAAAACCACTTCTATGTAAAAGGTATATTTACTAAAAATTTTTAAAATCCCAATGGATTCAATAAATGAGTTCATCAGAACGTTTTCATTAATTTCGTTTAAATCATATAATAGAAGTATAACTTCTTACGCACATTCTTTTTTTATGCTTAAACTAAGGTTGTGAGGTTTCTTCTTTTTCTTTTTTTCCAGAGTGGTTGGTCTTCCAGACTGTATGCGATTCTGACCTTTTAGTCCCCTATCCTTTCTTCGAGCTATAGCGGTAGGTTGCACTCGAATTTTTTGGTTGCTGGCAAATCGAATTGTGTGAGAAAACATAGATACTATTTGTGACGGAGTTTTCATTTTTTCCAATGTTGTCACAAATTTTTTCAGCACTGTGGTATTCGAGGGACATTGATCTTTTCTTAATATATCTGAAAGTGTTATAAATTCGGCGTGCATTCTATCATTTTTTTTTCAATTAGAAGAATGTAGTTGCATATTAGAAAATTATTTTTAAGTTCAAACACATTTTTGTAATAACAATTTTCAATCTTGTGAAATATATAAAGGTACATACTTTACTCTTGAGACAAATTCATATTTTTTGACATCCCTCGTATACTATTGATAAAACTCGATATCAGATGATTGCATCTGCGGTTTTAGACCATGCAGAACTTTTTATGAAGAATATCTTTTTTTTTTCGTAAAATCAATAATAAAAAGGTTCTCCATATGGTTCCAATTTACAGGGACATACTGTATATTGTTATGATCTGCTCTCTATTACTTTGATATTAATTATTATTTATTTGATAAATTATTTAGTTAACGCAAATCATACATAAAAATTATTAAGAAAAAATCTCAGGGTGCCTTTTGTCAAAAAAAAAAATTAATTAAATTCTCTTAGGTTATACTTATCCTTTCTCGTGGCTTCAGTATCTCTTAGTTGATCCTTATCGGGATAAAATAGGAAAAGGAAATAAATAGAAAAATCATAAATAAACACATACAAATACCTTTATTATCAAAAGCAATGCTCTGTAAATTTATTAATTAAATCCTGTGGGCATAACTGTCCAAAAGAAACTTTTACCATATAATTAATCTAACTCAAACAAATATTTATCGCTTTATTCTTGATATTATTAATAAAACAAGCTAAACAAACAAATTTGGTATTCGCAAATTACTTATACTTCCTATTCAATTTTTGAAATGTTGGAATCTTAAATGCATATGCTTTTACGTAAAAAAAAATTAACTTCTGATTATAAAAAAAATTTATCACATAGGTTATTGACTGACCTTTTTGATTCACACACAATGATGTCTCCTCTTGACCCAAACAGCTCCTCCTTGTTGATTATGTTAGGCTACCAATCAAAGCCCTCTCCGTTCTCAGCAAACAATCCAGCAGGATACCAGCAACTCTTTCTCCAAAACACAAGCCAGGCCTCTTTTTTGCCAGTACTCGTTCAATAAACTCCAAAAGTCTCTCCTCTTTTTCTCTCAACAATAATTTCCTGAGACCCAAGTATCTTTTTTACTTGGTGTCACAAATAATTTTTATAATGATAATTCTTGTAACTTACTCTCTTGGACTGTACATAATCAAAGAGGTATTTCTTCTCGATTTGATTTGTCTCTCGTACCACTTTTCGGCTACTCCCACTATCAAAACAAAACACTAGTACTTGCTGCTGAACTACTCACGAAAACTTTTGACTGCCCCTTTCGGATGCCGGTAACACAATAATCCCTCTTTCCAAAACTGTCTCAACATTCAAACCTCTCTTTCCCCATTCCAAATTGCCAAGCCAATCAGAAACATTTCTCTCTCCACCTCCCTCTGTTTCAATCGAAAAACCCAGTCATTCTTTCAAACAATATTTCTACTCAAAACTAATGACTTTTCGGAAATTATCTAAATATTCCTGTCATTAAACAAACATATTTAAAATTCCAATTCTCTTTACCTCTATTTTTCTAAAAACTAATAATTACATCTACCTGTGGATTTCCCTTTTCCGTAATAAACAATCGGTTTAAAATTATAATCCTAAATAACTTTCACTTCACTTTTATTTACAAAAATGTTTTTAATTCTTCATGGAAAACTCATTAAAAGAGAAACCCACTTTGCGTGAAAGCTAACTTCTAATAAATATTTACAAATCAATATACAGGGTGTATCAAATTTATGTGCCCGCGTTATTTTAAAAAAAATTAATTTTTATTCCATCTTTGATTGATAAATTGAAACACAATAATATATTCGTGTATTAGTAATTATTCATTTGTTTTTAATTTTTAATATTATCCAAATATATATTATTCATTTTAATTTTTAAAACATATCTAAATTTTATGATATAATAATAAATCCACTTAGTAAATATTTGATTAGTTTTATTTACATGACTGAAACAGTATAGACATTTGCTCAATAATAATCAAAAATTTCGCTTACAAATCCTACACCGATACAGTTTATTTTTGGACCTAAATAGCATAGGATATGTAACTAATATTCTGCATACAAAACCTACTCGAATTCAGGCGCCCCGATGACTGAAATAGTATATGTTTTGTAAATTCGCCGCCGGACCCCTTACATCGCCGGACCCCGGTAAAATGTACCGGCTGTACCCCCCTCTCTGCGGGCCTGAATACACGAAGAGTTCAAATATCCACCTGCGGTTCTGCTTTCGATAACTTTGGGTGGAAACCTAGAACTTACGAAGTCCAATTCCAATTACATACTTGCTTTATTTGGGAATAAGTCACAATTTTAGAACTTTACTTTGAAATTAAGTTTTAATTAATTAATAAAAAAACGTAAAGTAAAATTGTGGCTTATTCCCAACAAAATAGTAAGTTACTCTTTATGATATTTTATTTTAAAGTGAATATAATAATATAACAAATTTACAGTTATCCGTTTTGAACTTGTCTAGAAATATAATTATCCTTATTTAGATACATGATATCAGTAACGAGAAGACGCATTTTCTAACCACGAAACCGTCGAATTTCGTTTTATGGAGATTTGTCCTTATTTAGAACCAGGTGGGAAATACCACGAGATAATCTTCGAGAAGTAATGGAGTGTCAAAGTTAGAATCGGCGGCACAATCAGGATTCCTTTGTAGTAAGCAGAGAGTCGTCTTCGGAAAAGCCATCGCTATAATATGAATCCATTTGTAACTTCCGCATAAAAGAGAAAGAGATATAATGCTGATTAAATTAAGAAGCATTTACTGGGAGAATTTTTGGCTGGGCTGGGGTTGCTGAGTTTGAGTGGTTTTGGTGTATATTTTTAAATGAAGGAATAATAATAATTATATTTCCATATTTACTCTCTCTAAATAGGGCTTTAATTAGGACATGTCAAAAATTATTCAATATGGCGGCTGTGGCACAGCTGTACGTAGTTTGATTATTTATGGTTGTTGCGTTTTGAAATTTGTGGGAAAAGAAACAAAGTTAGTTAATAGTTATACTGCCTTTTTAAATAGTTTTCATATACCTATATTTTTGGACTATTTTGGACAAGGAAAACTCTAATTTAATTCTAATTTGGTAAGTAGTTTTTATTATAATCATATTGTAATTATACATTTGGATTAGGTTGGAATACATACATTTATTTTCTCAAGAATGGGGATTTTAGCAGAGAACAATATCCACAGAGAAGCGTCACGACCGTACTTAAAACGTGTACTGTTTTTGTAGACGCATGCGCGAACCTGGTTGCTTTAAGTGTTCCCAACACATGCTAATTCCAGCTAATTCTGTCGCTCTGGTTGTTTTACGATAGTCCGTAGGCGTGTATGGTAAATACTCGACTTAACAAGTTTGTTTGAGCATTTATATAATAATTATACATAATAGTTAAAATATCTGGTTACTCGTGTGTGGTTCACGGATGTTCCTCTGCGACAGGAAGAGGAATAAGTTTATTTAGATTTCCTAAGAATAATAACAGGTAATTGTTATTGCTTTGTAATTTATACATATTAGTTATTAGGTTTCTAATAGTCTTAATTTGACTTGATTAAATATTATTGATAATAAATCATGACGAAAGTGATTCATTTTCTTGTATACATTACCCCTAAAGGGTCGTTTAAACACAACGATAAGTCACAGCAACTAGTTGTGATGACAAGTTGAAACGCTGTTTAGACGCTGCGATTCAATGCGATACCACCTTCAACCCAACTCCAACTTTGATAAGTTGTGCGATGCACCGTTTACACACAGTGATAAGTTGCAACAACTCGATTGACCTTGATAAGTTGTTTGATATATCGCTGTGTTTAAACGATCCTTAAGTAATGCATAAAAAACTAAACTTCGTTCTGCCAAGCAACGGATATTTCAAAAAATAATAAATTTGGTATCAGTGCATGTATTTCATAACAGAAGTCTGCAAAGGGCCAACCAGGTCAAAACAGATGTTGTCCGGGTGTCATCGCATTCCAAGATATCCTATTTTTATGAAATAAAAATATATAAAGAGTTCTATATACACGACAATTTGTGATCTGATTTAAACGACGCAAAAAAATACTATTCAAACTAAAAATTGTTGGAGACATAATTGGGGCGATAATTTTGAAAATCTTAAAATTATAGCAGAACAAGACTTCAAAATTGCAAAAACACGGTTGCAAATTAACAAACTTACATTAAATTATGAAAAAATTAAATACTTATCTACCTTCTGCAGTGCAGTATACAAAAATATTGCCAACTTTTAATTCGTTAAATATAACAAAGATTAAATATATCGATCGGAGTATACATCTAAATCGTATTGTAGTCATATGTTTTGTTAACATTTTGTTTTTTGAATGTACCTGATATCTTTAGAAACAAAGAAAATAGACGATTTTGTAGTTTAACATGTCTTTTGTGGATGCAAAGGTACAAAGGTGGATACATCGATATTATATTGTAGTCTTGTGTTTTATTAGACAACGTATTATGTTTTCCGTTTTTTGCGTTATTTTTTCGGGTATTAGCGCACTTATCACCGAATATTATAGTATAGGTCCCCGTGCGTGACAAGCTTTAGGTTCTTGACGTTCGGCAATATTTGTACTGCTTAGAGCTATTTAAAATATTAAAACTATTATTATTACTATTATTTAAAATACAGAGATAAAATTCAACTTCAAGAAAAATTGTCAAATTATGAAACATGGAGAGAATTAAATGTAAAATGTCTTCATACTTTTGCTCCAAAGATATATCAGAGTCCATATATAGTCCATAAAATTTAAAAATATCTTTCTATCTAAAAATCTATCAATTCTTTGTTTAACATTTGTAGTGCCCAAGCATGGATAAAAGCTTGTAACAGACAAGATTTGCTATTTAAAATGGATTCACTATATAATAGTTATAGGATTTGTAAACTGCACTTTGAAGACAAGCTTATTTTAAAAGGAAATACAAGAAAAACATTAGTCCCTGACGCAGTACCTACAATATTTCCATGCAATATAAGCAATATAATTGACCACGGTGTAGATATTCAAGAACCACCAAAAAAGATTATCGTTTTAGGTTTGTGTACATTTCAGTTAAAAATAGTATATTGTACAACAAGTGAGAAAAAACACATATTTCTCACGAACGCAGAAGTTTGTTGGCACGAGCCGATGGGGAGTGCCGCAAAAAAGCGAGGGAGAAATAAACTTGCGTGCATAGAAATCAGCCCATTTAAAATTTGGTCATTTTTGATATCTCGTATTTCCTAAACCTGTTGGCCAATTTAAGTGATTACTTAATATGTTGTAGCTTGATTCTTAAACAATACCGCTGTAATCATATTATTGCTAAACAGGTAAATTTTCATTGTATACCGGCTGTACGAATCAAACTCTGTTTTTTTTGGCGGCCCTTTTGGATTTTCTATAATGAACTCTTTATTAATAGTCAAGCCCTTACATTTGATACCCATATTGAAGTAGTTGTGAAAAAATATGTAATCCGCCATTTTATAGCGGTGGACATCTTGGAGTTACAATGATACTGAATGTATGTAGTGTATGTAATGTTACAAATCGGTGTAATTGTAACGATTCGTATAAGACTTTTTTGATTATTGTTTAGATTGTTGCATATTTATATTTATAGAAATATACTCTTACAGTACTTCTTGGGTTTTTATTCGTTTGCTCCGATATTCGACTTTAAAGGAAAAATTTACTTTTGATACGTTTCCAAGACAAGAACAATATTGGCATTCAATTTCAACATAAAGTTTCTTGTTATCGATCACGAACATTTGTCACCCAAAGAGAATTGGAACTTTCAGAGTTTGTGACATTTCCGTGGCCGTTACAATGGCTGTGTTTTTTTTCGATAACCTATATTAAAAAATATAATTTATTAGGAAATACCTCGACGAACAAATTATATCTTGTATCAGCCCAAGCCAAAAACAAGCAGTGAATGTCACACCTACCGTAATAAATATATATATTTTATTATTGGTCTTTCAATGCCAAAATCAGGATAAACAAAAAGGTATTTTCATTTATGGTTCCAATCCATATGATTTTCACCATTACTTTGCATTGTGCGATATATTTGCAACCTTTTGTAAATCAAAAATAATTCCATTATTATAAAGAATGCCAACAAAAGCCGGCCCTGTACGCAACTTTTTTCTCGGTGAGATATTTTATATTTATTGAAAGTCAACATAAATGCGATAAATGTTTAGTTTTCTTTACGAATTTATATTGTGTGATATGCCCACTGACTATTGCTTCGATGGTCGCTCTGGTTGCTTTAAGTGTTGTTGTCGGCTTAGCCACGAAAGATCAAAGGCGTGTCGTTTCTCTGTGGTTATTGTTCTCTGATTTTAGAGAGAAATCCCAAATTAGGTCCGATTTTTATTTTTAAATTATGATTTTTTGGCGTAGATTTATTTATCTAGTAGGTATGTAATGCTTTGATTTACATACTTAATTTGATTACCAACAAAAGTTCTACCAATCTTCATCTAATATATTGTTTTCTTACTGTTTTGTTATATTTTAATATTTTCTTCCACAAAATTTAAACTACATAATTTAATTATATTCAAAACAACTGTCAAACAGTAAAACGTTCAGTTACCCTATTTTTCCACATGACAAATAATGTGGAATTGGACGAGTGAGACTAGGCTAAGATTACGAATCAAAGCGCCCCGAAATTCACGGGTTCGATTCCCGACGCAAGTTTTTATTTTTTTTATTTTTTTATGCATTTTATGATTGTAAGTATATTTGTTATATAATTTTTTTTCAGAAAATGCGTATTTAAAATTTTTGCCAACAATTATTATCGTTCAGAAATAATTTTTTCTTTGTGGCATTTTTTAATGTGTTTGTGTGCGTTTTATTCTTTTATTTTTTTAAATTTTTGGTATTGTCTTAAAAATCACATAATATGTAGTAGAATTATAACTTCTTACGTGCGTACAAAAGTACACACACATTCTTTTTTGATAATGCAATGGTAATAGAAGAAATGTAAATACGGGATGAAATTTTATAAAAGATTTAAAACATTACAAACAATTTATTTTTATTATAATATAGAGCAGGGGTCACCAATTAGTTTCCCTGAGGGTCCGTTTCGAAAACTTATGACACTTCCGGGGTCCGGATTTAATGCTACCTGTGTCTGGTTGTTCTGATATTGTCGGCCGGTATGAGCTTGACCGTTTTGCGCCCTTACCTGAAATCGGCCGGTATGCGCTCTAACACTTTATTAATGGAGATGTATAGCTAATTATTTTCTTATATCGACCGTTTTGCGCTCTCTTGTAATCGACGTTTAATTTTATTCTACCATAACGATCAGGTAACGGTTAGGCTAGTAAAATTAGTTTTAAAAAATCATAAAACTATAAAAAAATAAAAATAAACCATCTTCCGTTCACACTTTCATTCAGGCTTAGGACTGTCATAGTTTATACATAATATAAACATTGGCGTGTTTAGAATATGTTTTTTTTTATTTTTTAATTTTTTTTGTTTTTTTTTAAGTTTTTAATTTTTTTTAAATTTTTTATGTTTTTTTTTCGTTTTTTTTTCACAGTACAACTTTTTATACAGTAAAATACAAAAAATTCTTGGGAATAAAAAATTGTCTATTTATTGCAGCTTCTGGATATATGCCAATGTCCTTAAACACAACCTTCTTCTTGTAGTGCCTATCCGTTTCGGATGTTGGCGACCATCATGGCAATCTGCACTTTGCACACTGCTGCTCTGAAAAGATTTGTAGTGGTAGTATGGTATAGTTAGACCCAAACCCAGACATCCAAAGTGAAAGTTATCCTCCAACACCAAATTGTTCTATATGGTCCACATAATGTTCAGATAAAAGTCACACCATTTTGAGCGTCGGGTTTGGGGGGGAGAGGGGGGAGAAATCTGCAAATTCGTAGTTTTTTAAATTTTTCGTCAATATTTCTAAAACTAAGCGGTTTAGCATGAACAACCCCCTACACAAGATTGTTCTACATTAAATTTGAAATAAAAAGGCCCTATGCATAACCCTTCTAAAATGAACGGTTCCAAAGTTACGGAGGTAGTATAGTATAATGGTCCAAAAAAAAGCCTAACCCAGACATCCAAAGTAAACGTTTTCCTTCAACACCAAATTGTTCTATATGGTCCACATATTGTTCAGTAAAAAGTTACACCATTTTGAGCGTCCGGTTTGGGGGGGAGATGGGGGAAAAGTCGGTAAATTAGTAGTCTTTTTTACGTTTTTCGTCAATATTTCTAAAACTATGCTTTAGCGTAAGGAATGTTCTATAGAAAAATGTTCTACATAAAATTTAAAACAAAAAAGGTTCTATACATAATTGTTATAAAATTAACGGTTCCAGAGTTACGGAGGGTGAAAAGTGGAGGTTTTCGATACTTTTTATATTTACCAATTTCTCCCCCCTCTTCCCCCCCAAACCCGACGCTCAAAATGATGTGACTTTTTTCTGAACATTATGTGGACCATATAGAACAATTTGGTGTTGGAGGATAACTTTCACTTTGGATGTCTGGGTTTTTGGTATAGTTATATCATAAATATTGCCCAATAAATATAAAAAGTATCGAAAACCTCGACTTTTCACCCTCCGTAACTCTGGAACCGTTGATTTTATAACAATTATGTATCGAACATTTTTTGTTTTAAATTTCATGTAGAACAATTTTTGTATATAGCATTGTTTACGCTAAAGCATAGTTTTAGAAATATTGACGAAAAACCTAAAAAAACTACTAATTTACCGGCTTCTCTCCCACCTCCCTCTCAAACCGGACGCTCAAAATGGTGTAACTTTTTACTGAACAATATGTGGACCATATAGAACATTTTGGTGTTGGAGGAAAACTTTTACTTTGGATGTTTGGGTTAGGCCTTTTTTTGGACCAGTTATACTATACTACCTCCGTAACTTTTGAACCATTCATTCTAGAAAGATTATGCATAGGGCCTTTTTATTTCAAATTTAATGTAGAACAATTTTGTATGGAGGGTTGTTCATGCTAAACCGCATAGTTTTAGAAATATTGGCGAAAAACTTAAAAAACTACGAATTTACCGATTTCTCCCCCCTTTCCTCCCCAAACCCGACGCTCAAAATGGTGTGACTTTTTTCTGGACATTGTGTGGACCATATAGAACAATTTGGTGTTGAAGGATAACTTTCACTTTGGATGTCTGGGTTATGCCATCTTTTGGATCAACTATACTATACTATGGTTGTGTTGAACCACGTTCGTAGATTTTTCAGCCAGGAAATCCTTCGCCTTCCTGGTCCCCGCTTTCCCTCTACTTTTCCCTGCAAGACCAGTTGCAGCAGTCCATATCTCTCACTGTTCCTCATGATGTGACCGAGGTATTCGATTTTGGCTGTTTTTATTTTGATTAACAGCTCTTTTTCTTTTTTCATTCTCAGCAAAACACCCTCATTAGTAATGTGGTCGGTATAAGATATCTTCAGGATTCGACGATAAAGCCACATCTCAAAAGCCTCAATTTTCTTGCAGGTGGCGTCTGTGAGAGTCCACGACTCAACTCCGTACAACATTATAGGAAATATATAACATCGTAGTAATCTGACTTTTATGGGTATCGACAAATCATGACATTTGAACAACTTTGCCATTTTTTGAAATGCAGATCTTGCTTTCTCTATCCTACATTTGATTTCTACAGAATGGTCCCAATTTTCATTGACGTTCGTACCAAGGTAGGTGTATGTTTTTACTCTTTCTATTTGTTGACCACTCACACTGATTCGTCCAAATTGCTGTTCATTCTTAGAGATCATCATACATTTTGTTTTCTTAGTGTTTAGTGAAAGTCCGTATCTCTGACTGACTTCTGCGATTCTGCTCATTAACTCCTGTAGGGCTTCAGAACTGTCAGCGAATACCACAGTGTCATCTGCGTATCTTATGTTATTGATACATTCTCCGTTAATTCTAATTCCGGCTTCAACATCATCCAATGCTTCTTGAAAGATTTCCTCAGAGTAGATGTTAAACAGCAGTGGGGATAGTATACATCCCTGACGGACCCCACGTTTGATTTTGATATAGTCGGATTCTCCTGCCTCTGTCCGGATAGATGATGTTTGATTCCAGTACAGATTGTTGATAATCCTTAAATCACAGGTGTTTATTCCAATATTGGTTAATATCTTCATCAGCTTGTCGTGCTTTACTGTATCGAACGCTTTATGGTAATCAATGAAACATGCATAAATATCGCAATTCACGTCTCTACATCGTTGAAATAGCACTTGTATACTAAATAGAGCCTCTCTTGTACCCACTGCATTTCGAAAACCAAACTGTGTTCGGCTGATTTTTTCTTCGCACAGTCTATATATCCTTTGATGTATAATTTTTAGAAATAGCTTTAAAATATGGCTCATTAAGCTGATGGTTCGGAAATCACTGCAGGATACGGACTTTGTTTTCTTTGGTAAAGCAACAAACGTCGACTTCAACCATGCTTTTGGTATTACTCCGCTTAAATATATGTCGTTAAATATTTTGGTTAGGCGTTGAGTAGGTACCGTCGGTGTCAAATAGTTTTATGAGTTCAGCATATGCATTGTCAGGTCCAGGAGCTTTGCCATCTTTTAGTTGTGATATTGCTCTTTCCACTTCACCTGATGTGATTGGTAAGTGGTCATCACATATGTAGGATGGAGGTTGTTCGGATCTAGTATCATCAAAAAGTTCCTGTATGTATTTTGTCCATATGCAGATTTCTTGATTTCTGTCTGTGATGATATTCCCAACAACCTTAAGTCCCTTGTATCTTTATATTTCTGTAAAGTTTTGGATATTCTTTCATCAAGGTTAATATATGTTTTCTTGCGCCGCTCTCCTTCTAGATTGAAAGTAAATCGATCATAAAGGTGATCACAATATTCTGCTTCTTTTACCAGGCACTTCACTAATTGGAATACATTGGGATGTGGTCTTATTAATGTATTCAGACGATGATTCCAACCTTCTAAAACGTTATTACTGCGATGTCTTTGATCATGGCAATTCCACATTTCCTTGGTAATGTGAGTATTTTCTAACCATTGTTTGACAAAGTAGTCATAAAACTGTTCCATTTTTTCATAAATAGGAGAGGTTTCTTGAATGCATAACCAGCCATCATCGACATCTTCTATGGGCAGATACGCTAACGCAGCACACATTCTTATGTGCAAACGTATCTCTTCGTTGTCAGTGTATTCAGAAACAAGTCCAATATTTTGAACATTTTTCCATATACATTGATTGAAATGAAAATTACAACCAGAAATTTTGGCTTCGGGAAAATAATTTTCTAAGGCACCAATCACTGCCTGTTCAAAATCCAGTTTTATAAGAGATGGTTTCCAATTTGGTAGTTTCTCTTTCATTGATGAAAATAACATATCGTATGTGTCTTTGGTTTTGTTAGGAAGTAACGCAAATATCAATGGAATTGTATTTGTCTCCTCTGATGTACTACCAATATCGATATGAACGGTATATATTTGACTAAATTGCTTACTGCAGCTTTTGAATGTTCCATCCATAAATACAGTGTCCTTACTGTTAACCAAAATCTCCCTAGCTTTGTTGCTGGCAAACACCAATATTCTGTATCCCGAGGGAGTGGTCTTGTCGATAAATAAAAATTTAGTTTTGTCGCTCATTGTAATAATTTCTTCTGGATATACTACTTCGGATGCTGCCGCTGGATCTGTAAGCAGCCCACGCGCACGTTTTCTACAATCGTTTAAACCACTTTTCACCGAAGAGAATTTTGGGATGTCTGTCACGAAATCCAGTCCTTGACTATATAATCTTTGAAATTCATCTTGATATATTTTTGACATCGGCAAATAACTATTGTGTTCCCTAGCTCTTTTTCGAGCATTGAAGACACACTGTAGTTGACACTTCGCATTATCAGGTAGAAAGGAAAGTTAGTTCCAGCGATCTCTCATTTTGGGAATTCTAGTTACTAATTATATCTAAACAATTAACTTCCAAGTAGAAGGATTATAAACAGAGGTATTAAAGATTAAAGAACACTGTGTTGTTCGGCAGTATTAGAAAAATTTATTAATTTTGTTAGTTTTGATTTGACATTTTTTTTCAAATCTAAAGGAAAAAGATGTTTCTGTTTGTTTGACATGTTAGTTTGTTCATTGCAGGTTCACCAGACTATTATTGTAGAATGAAATTAAAATTATATTGCAAGAGAGCGCAAATTGGCCGATTAAGGAAACTATAGTAGTTATATATTTCTATTATGAAAATAGCAAAGCGCAAACCGGTCGATTTCAGGTAAGGGCGCAAAACGGTCGAGCGCAAACCGGCCGTATTCGTTCTGATTCGGTTTCTTTGCCGATTCTTGTTAAAAAATATACTCTATTAACAAATCAGAAGGGTACTGGGCGAAATTTTTGGGCAGAAATTGTTTAACAATTTTTTTTACCAAATTCAAAACATCACCTTTTTTGCCCCCAAAAACATGTTTTTAGAATATTTGGGTCATATTCATATTAAACAAAAAAGATCTGTGATTTTCCCAAAATTTGACAGCTTTCGGGTTTTAAGCGATTTAAAATTAAAAAATGCGAAAATAAGCATTTTTGAATCTTGAAAATTCATGTTTAAATTAATGTTTTTGCGGTGGTCAAGTGTCTAAATTAAAGTTTAAACATTCAATTTCAACATTCTAATGAGTAATCGGGGCTTATTTCAATTATTTAGAGTTTAAGTTTTAGACCGTTGTTTTTAATTGTTAAATTTGCGCGATAATTCGTGCGAAATAAGCCCCAATTACTCATTAGAATCTTGAAATTGAATGAATTAACTTTAATTTAGGTACTTGGCCACCGGAAAACTAATAATTTACATATGAGTTTTCAAGTATCGAAAATGCTTATTTTCGCATTTTTCAGATTTTAGTCGCTGATAACTCGAAAACTATCAAGACACATCAAGAGACATCTTTTGTTTAATATTACCCAAAAAAGGCAGAAGGTAAGTTTGAATTTGTTTAAAAAAATTGTTTCGCCCGGCACCCTTCTGATTTGTTTAAAGGGCACATCTGAACAGGAATCAGCAAAAAAAAACGAATCAGAAAAATTTTATTTTGGACATCAGGAACACAGTAATATTTTAAAAGCTATGAATTTATATTGTGAATGTAAATGACCCTTTCTTTAACTCCAGTTATTGAAACTGAGAAAGGACACCGCACACACCTTATGGAAAATATAATGTCACTCAAATTCAATAAAATTTATACAGATAGATTCGTTTTAAATTAACGGTCAATTCTTATCATTGCGCCAACTCTTAATTATGATTAATTACGGCGCAAATTGCAATTAAAGTTTATCGAAATCACATTTTTGGAGTCTATAAAAGTGTCAGTTACAATCACTATTGATCTGGGTGCTATTCAAAACAGCTTAAACCCCGCTGGGTCTAAGCGGATTAGTGAAACTATTATAATAAGATGCTTAATAGCCCGAGAAGATTTATGAAGTACCGATAATTTGGGTATTTTAAAATATTTTTTCTCTCTCTAACTTATGTACGTACCCATTTGATTTCAGATTTATTTATATCAATTTCTGCTCTTATTATTGAAAATTCAGAGTTGGCGCAATGCTAAGAATTGACCGTTAATTTGAAATGAATCTATTCATATAAATTTTATTGAATTTGAGTGACGTTATATTTTCCATAAGATGTGTGCGGTGTCCTTTAAAATAAGTATTCATAGTACAAAATGGTAATTAACATGATCTTTATTCTACATTAGTTTCAATGCAAGCTGTTTGTTGCAAACTTATTAAATCTGAAAACTATTTCAATTAAATGCACAACTGAAAAGTGCTAAAGCTGAAAAAAGAGGAAATGAATATAAAAAACGCACGTGACAATTTTATATACCAGTTTACTTAAATTCGAAATTAATGATTAGAATAAGTATGTATAACAATAAGAGGAAAACTCTTTACAAAATTAAATTATCAGTGAGAAAAATGACATGTTTTATTATGTACAACCTGTCTGAAGTTTTGAGTGAGTTTAGTGCAACTGATTCTTATTAGGGAGTTAAGGGTCTGGATCCCGCGTATGAAAAAAAAGTTGATTAATAGCAAGCTGAAAATTTGTTAATAGCTTAAAGGTGTCTAGTCGGATAAACTTTAAGATATGGGAACACTGGAACAGGGGCAGTTTTAATTGTGGAACAGGTTAAAAATTGGAACGGTCACACCACGAAAACGGAACATTTATTTTGTCCGACAGAACAGACTTAAACTCTCCGAACAGAGATTAAACTCTCATGCAAAAATCAGACTGCTATTTATCACCTGTCATAATTCCTGTCATTTGACATATTCTACATGTTCCACTCATTAAAACGTCCATTTGGTGATAAATAGCAATCTGATTTTTGCATGAGAGTTTAATCTCTGTTCGAAGAGTTTAAGTCTGTTCTGTTGGACAAAATACATGTGCCGTTTTCGTGGTCTGACCGTTCCAAATTTTTAACCTGTTCCACAATTAAAACTTCCCCTGTTCCACTGTTCCCATATATCAAAGTTTGTCCGACTAGACACCCTTAAGCTATTAACAAATTTTCAGCTTGCTATTAATCAACTTTTTTTTCATACGCGGGATCCAGACCTATAGTACACAATTTCATAGCCAAACATTTTCAAAATTGCCAAACACTATTCAGAATTTAATCGCGGTCCACACAAAACTAGCCCACGGTCCGGATGCGGACCGCGGTCCGTTAATTGGTGACCCCTGATATAGAGTTTAATATTAATTGTGGGCATGGACAGCCTTAATCGTGTATATACAGGGTGCGGTATTAGTGCGAGGCAGTCCAATTTCTCGTTTGTCATAAGAGATACGAAAGAAAATTTAGGTAAATAAAAATAAAAGTTGGGACATAGATAGGACCATAATTTTAAAATATTTTCAAATATACAGGGCCAGCCACATTGACAGGGTGACATAAACTTTTGTCACCCATGAATTTGAATACCCTGTATATTTTTACACTTTTGGATTTTTCTCGATGTTTTCTTTCTTAAAATATAAGGTTTTGTAATCTTATACGAGGTAGTTTAAATTTTTTTATTCATTTCGTAGTAATTTTCACACCCTGTAGAATTGAGTGATTTGACAACAAAAATCTATTTATGTTCAAATGATTTTTAACATAGTCTACTGTTGTTAAAAGTTATTAATATAACGAAATATTTAATTTTAGTATACAGGGTTGGTCGAAACTCGGAATAAGTATTTTCTGAGTTTTATTAAATCCTGTATTTTAGTATTGTAATAAAATGATATTTTATGGTACTTTTTTTTCTCACAATAAAACACTGAAAAACGTTTGTTTTCTGTACTTCCACAAAATTTATTACAACTATGTTATTACTACAGCTGTTTCGGCAAAGTGCCTTTCTCAATTGATATATTTTACAATGTGTTTGCCTTTTTAAGTCTTTAACTGAAGAGGTTGAGGAGTGGGGAGCTGTTTGTCTCGAGTTGGTCATTCAGAATTATATCTGTATTTTTCAATTTATTAATTTCCATTGATTCTAAAAGTGATAGCTTAAGGCCTTTATTTTGAATATGTAGAATTTGAAACTCTTCATTGAAAGAATGATTATGATCTAGAAGGTGAAGTGCGTATGTAGAAGTGTCTGTTTTTCTATTGTTGAAAGCCCTTTTGTGTTCTGCTATCCGTTTGTCAAAAGTTCTGCCAGTTAGACCGATGTAAGTTTTCGGACAGTCACCACAAGTTAGTTTGTACACACCACTCTTTAGTTGCTTTCTCTTTCGGCTTTTATTGTTTTTAATATGTTTGCTTAAGTTGTTGTTAGTTCTGAAAGCTGGTGTTATTCCTTTCTTTTTTATGTATCTGGCTATTTTTGTTGTTATTTTGCCAGTATATGTGAGAGAGCAGAAGGTACTGGGTTCTTTCTGTGGTGGTGGATACACTAATTTCAAGGCTTTCTTATGGAGTTTTTGGTTTAAAATGTTGTTAACTGTTTGTTCGTTATAGCCATTGTTTACTGCTATTTGTCTAATGATATTTAGTTCTGTCTCGAAGTTATTTTTTGTCATAGGAATTTCTGAAGAAAAAAAAAATTACTTCGAGACAGAACTAAATATCATTAGACAAATAGCAGTAAACAATGGATATAACGAACAAACAGTTAACAACATTTTAAACCAAAAACTCCATAAGAAAGCCTTGAAATTAGTGTATCCACCACCACAGAAAGAACCCAGTACCTTCTGCTCTCTCACATATACTGGCAAAATAACAACAAAAATAGCCAGATACATAAAAAAGAAAGGAATAACACCAGCTTTCAGAACTAACAACAACTTAAGCAAACATTTTAAAAACAATAAAAGCCGAAAGAGAAAGCAACTACAGAGTGGTGTGTACAAACTAACTTGTGGTGACTGTCCGAAAACTTACATCGGTCAAACTGGCAGAACTTTTGACAAACGGATAGCAGAACACAAAAGGACTTTCAACAATAGAAAAACATACACTTCTACATACGCACTTCACCTTCTAGATCATAATCATTCTTTCAATGAAGAGTTTCAAATTCTACATATTCAAAATAAAGGCCTTAAGCTATCACTTTTAGAATCAATGGAAATTATTAAATTGAAAAATACAGATATAATTCTGAATGACCAACTCGAGACAAACAGCTCCCCACTCCTCAACCTCTTCAGTTAAATACTTAAAAAGGCAAACACATTGTAAAATATATCACTTGAGAAAGGCACTTTGCCGAAACAGCTGTAGTAATAACATACTTGTAATAAATTTTGTGGAAGTACAGAAAACAAACGTTTTTCAGTGTTTTATTGTGAGATAAAATGAACTTCCATCAAGTAACGGTCGAATCCATCAAGTACTTTTTTTTATTTTTTAAGCATTTCCTCTACCTGTCTGCTTTAATTTCTGAGTTATTCGTGATTTTTTAAACCAAACATTAACTTCGGCAAAAATTACGTGAAATTTTATTAGGCTGATCGTGAAAATATTCAATCAAAAATAATTTTTTGAAAAAAAATACACGTTAATCTACAGTGATCCTTAGTTGATTAATATTGGATGAGATATCAAAATACTTACATAGTTAATATTGTTGGTGCGTAAAATATTAATAAAACACGCATACAATATTGTACATAGTTGGCTATGACTTTGACACTAAACTTGCTTAAACATTTTATATTATACTATTTTTATAGTTTTAGTTGCTTTGTTAGCATTTAGGCGAAGCACTAAAGCACAAAAATCGGCCTTACCTCCGAAAAAAAAAACGACAAGACGGATCTTAATAATAATTATTTTTGCATTCGATTCGTGAATGCCCCAGGAAACTTTGTGACCCCGAGCCATGATATAATATTGAAAAACTGCATACAAAAAATGCATTCTTAAAGTGCATCTCAAACAGACAATAAAAAAAAATCAGAACTCGTCAATTATCGGCGGAAATGAGTTCAATTTTGTTACTCTGAGGTTTTTGGGGTCGCTGAAAACGAATATATAACGTCGCAGTAGTACCTGGAGTACGTGGTGCCCAGGGTACCTACTGTTTACCTCGTCATTAAAATTCATTAAAAAATTAGTAAAAAATCATTAATCGGGTGTTTTTAGGGTCACTAACGACGAATATGACTTTGGAAGTGATCTACGGAGTAGGTACCTGGTGCCCAGGGTACCTACTGTTTACCTCGTCTTGTGGAGTTTTCGGCAAAAAGTTTATTAAAAAATTAGTCAAAAATCATTATTTGGAGGGTTTTTGGGGTCCCTAACGACGAATATGACATCGAAAGTGATATCCGGAATATCTGGTGCCCAGGGTACCTCGTCTGCTGGAGTTTTCGGCAAATTCACTAAAAAATTAGTCAAAAATCATTACTCCGAGGTTTTTGTACCTCGTTTTTTGAAGTTTTCGGCAAATTAATTAAAAAACAAGCTGAAAATGCGAGCATTGCCATAACGAAAACTTTGTACAGTCGGAAAAATGAAAGAATACCCATGAACGAACATATAAAACACGCTGTATTTTCCTGTCACCGTGTCACAAAGAAAATTGTCTAGTGCAAGTACATGTAACAATAATTATTACATGTACTTGCGCTGGCCAATTTTTTGTGTGACACGGTGACAAGACCATACAGCGTGTTTTATATGTTCGTTCATGGGTATTCTTTCATTTTTCCTACTGTATATTTACGTATTTTAATTCATAATATGGAAAATTTCTATTATGAAAAGTAGTTAAGAATTAATAATTATGTTTTAATGTGCAATTATATCATTCTAATTTAAATGTTATGAAATATAAAGGTAGTTTACTCTTGATCGAAATTCATATTTTTTATATACCTCGTATAAAATTAATAGAATTTTATACAAGGTGTCCCAAAAGTAGTGGAACGGTCGAATATTTCGCGAACTAAACATTGGATCGAAAAACTGAAAAATACATGTTCAATCATTTTCAAAAATCTATCCAATGACACCAAACACCAACCTCCACTACACCCCCTGGAGGTGGGGTGGGGGGTAACTTTAAAACCTCAAATGGAAACCCCTAGATTTTCTTGCAGATTTGGATTCGTTACGTAAAAGTAAGCAACTTTTATTCAAGACATTTTTTCGAACCGTGGATAGATCGCGCTATAATTGGGAAAAACGATTTATCCTGATACCATGGGTAAATTATAGAAACGGTCTAATATTATCTCGAGAAATACACTTCCAAATGAGAAACCAAACAAATTTTTTTAATACTTTTCGAAAACCTATCGAATAACACTAAACATAACCCTCCAACCCACCCCCTTGAGGTGGGGTGGGGGGTCACTTTAAAATATTAAATAGCAACCCCCACTTTTTATTACAGATTCGAAATTGTCATGAAAAACTAAGCAACATTTATTCGAAACATTTTTTAGAATTGTTGATAGATGGCGCTTTAATTGGAAAAATACGATTTATTAGCGCCATCTATCAGCATTTTTAAAAAATGTTTCGAATAAATGTTGCTTAATTTTTCATGACGACTTCGAATCTGCAATAAAAAGTGGGGGTTGCTATTTAAGATTTTAAAGTTACCCCCACCCCACCTCCAGGGGGTGGGTTGGAGGGTCATGTTTCATGTTTAGTGTTTATCGATAGGTTTTCTAAAAATATTAAAAACCTGTTTTTTGGTTTCTTATTTGGAAGTGTATTTCTCGAGATATTAGACCCTTTCTATAATTTACCTATGGTATCAGGATAAATCGTTTTTCCCAATTATAGCGCCATCTATCCACAGTTCGAAAAAATGTCTTGGATAAAAGTTGCTTACTTTTACGTAACGAATGCAAATCTGCAAGAAAAACTAGGGGTTTCCATTTAAGATTTTAAAGTTACCTCCCCACCTCCAGGGGGTGTAGTGGGAGTTGGTGTTTGGTGTTATTGGATAGATTTTTGAAAATGATTGAACACGTATTTTTCAGTTTTTCCATCCGATGTTTAGTTCGCGAAATATTCGACCGTTCCCCTACTTTTGGGACACCCTATATATGATGGTTGCATCATAAATCTTAGAACATGAAGAGCTTTTTATGAAGAATATCTTTTATTTGTCAAATTAAAAATAAAAGAGTTATAAATTAAAATGTTCTTGGTATCCATAATTTGAGAAAAATCTTCAAATATTTTTTTCCATTAGAAGGATGTACACAGACACAATACTGACTAGTGATTTTAGTCAATAATTTTGCCAATTCGACAAAAAAATAATTTCTAAATAGTTAATAATTATTACTAAATAATTAGTAATTTTGCCAATTTTGGCAAAATTCTCAAAAAACAAAAAAATTACCTTCTACAATCACTAGCCAGTTGTGTCGAGTTTAGGGAACGACTAGGTACCTATACATAATATTTTAATTTTATAGCAAATGGAACAGTCCATTTATCATAAAGGGGAGGCCGTATTTATACTGGTATAAACCTTTTTAAAACTGTTAATAAATTATTGCTTTTAAAATATTTACACTCAAATTGTACTTTTGAACATCTTATTTATTTTATATAATAATTAAATTCACTATCAAATGTCATTGATGGTTTATTAATATTTAATTTAAAATTTAGTTTGACATTCACGAAGTGTCAAACTCAAATGTAAATAACCTATGCTTGGCAAATCGAGATTTAAAAAAAAGTAGCCTACTTCCTAATCAACCATTTGAGCTGACGTTTAGTGCGTCTGTAGGAAATAACCGGATTGTAACGTCACATTTTAGACTTTGAGGTCGATTATCTCGAAGACAGTTAGATATATCGAAATGCCGTTTTCAGATTTGGATTCAGAAGGCAAAACTACATAAGAATCCATCGATACACCTGCTCTAAGTATTGCAGGAGCGGCAACGCAATAACATACAGACTTTTGCAAATTTATAAACGAAAAGTTTTCGTTGAAAATTAGTCAAAAAGTATTACTCGGGGGTTTTTGGGTCGCTAACGACGAATATGAAATCGGAAGTGATCTCCAGAGTACCTGATGCCCAGGGTACCTACTGTTTACCTCGTCTTCCGGAGTTTTCGGAAAATCCATTAAAAAATTAGTCAACAATCATTAGTCACGAGATAAACAGTAGGTACCCTGGGCACCAGGTACTCTGTAGATCATTTCCGATGTCATATTCATCGTTAGTGACCCTAAAAACCCCCTGAGTAATGATTTTTGACTAATTTTTTAATGAATTTGAATGACGAGGTAAACAGTAGGTCCCTTGGGCACCAGGTACTCCGGAGATCACTTATGACGTCATATTCGTTTTCAGCGACCCCAAAAACTCCAGAGTAACAAAATTGAACTCATTTCCGCCGATAATTGACGAGTAAATTTTTTTATTGTCTGTTTGAGATGCACTTTAAGAATGCATTTTCTGTATGCAGTTTTTCAATATTATATCATGGATCGGGGTCACAAAGTTTCCTGGCGCATTCACGAATCGAATGTAAAAAGAATTGTCAAGATCCGTCTTGTCGTTTTTTTTTGGAGTGCTTTTTCAGTGCTTTATTGCTTTGAATAATTACTAATATGATTTTTAAAGGTACGTCTGATTAATATGGTTTTTGAGCTATGAGAGAGCAATAAGAATTTTGTTATCATCAATTTCCTGATATACGACAATCAAGAAGAGAAACTTTTTAAAGTTTACTAGAACGGTTTCAATGGGCTGGATCCATAGATTACGAGAAATACGAGAAAAAACTATTGTAAATAAACAAAATGCATTAAATGCAATCCTTAGGGCCGGTTGTTCGAACGCTAATCAAAACTGATCATTATCAAATATTTAATTACAATTATATTTGATTAAGCGTACTTCTGACAGATGTTGCATTTTGAGGTTATGTTGACTGATTTATTTTATTATTTTGGTTTTAATTTAAAATAAAACATGATTAAACTCTTTCTGATGTTAATTTCTTGTTTTTACTTACAAATCAATAATAATAATAAGCAATTTTCAATAATGTAAGAGCTGCGGCTATATTTTAATTACTGTTTTACCTACAATCAATAACTGATTAGTGTTTTACATGTATTTTTCATGTCGCGATTTTATTCCCATCAAGAAAATTGATTACAATAAATGATTGATTATAATCAACTTCTTGATTAGCGTTCGAACAACCGGCCCTAAGTGTCACTGAGATTCCGCATATTCGTACGAACATTCTCGCAATACTTAATTCAAAATCTGACTACAAATGATATTTCTGCAAATTGTTCACGTTTCATTTAAAGATTTACTGCAAAACCAAGAGAATTTATATTAAAGTTAAAATACCAAGATATTTATCATACTCTGATGTTTAATTAATGTACAAATTTTATATCCAAAGATTAACTTTATCTCCGCTCACCTCTTACATAAAGGAACGGGGAAGAAATTCCAACCACCTCCCCTCGTTACTAATTCAAAATTTTGTTGGAAAATGTATATTTAATATCTCCCAAATGGCTTAGATGAGCCTATTTTGAAAACCTGAATATTAATACCTATCTCGGAAATGTTGCTGGAATTAGTGACGAACCACAAATGAATTAGAGTTATTAAGCTCTTCAGGGTCGTGGCAATTTGGGGCTTTACCACCAGACACGAGACTCGGGTAGGGGGTAAAGTGTCTTTGATACTTGATATATCTATCGTGGAAATGGGAACGTGTGATTGTCAGGGTGGGTTGACAAATTTCAATAGAAATTTGCTACTCAAATATAAAGTTAATATTGCTGGGGTCATTTACCTACATTATCGTCATTTTGAATTTAAGTTTAATGATATTATGTATACAGAATTTGTATCATCATCATCATCATCCAACCAGTTTACGTCGACTGCTGGACATAGGTCTCCCCAATTGTCTCCACACTTCACGGTTTTGTGCTGATTGTTGCCAGTTTTTACAAACCGCCTGATATCATCTGTCCATCGTATAGGCGGCCTTCCTCTACTGCATTTATCTGCTTTTGGTCTCCATTCTGGTGTTCTGTCCAGTTCATTTGAGCTTGGTGACACGTTCTATAATATTTGTGATACCGGTTCTTTGTCTGAGATCTTCATTTCTTATTTTATCCCGTAGGGTTACGCCCAGCAGGGGCGTAACAGAGGGCCCCGCAGCATGAAGCTTGCGGGGGGGGGGGGGGCAATCGCTTAAGGGCCCCATCTTGTCATCTGATATTATGTAAAAATCTGTTATGGTTATAATATTTTTACGTTGTTTGTTTAAATTTAAAAATGTAAAAATTTCTAACTAGACGTATTTGCCAAGTGAATCATCTCATAATATCTAGAAACTTAATCCCTTCCGGCCTACCGAAATTTTGTGGCAGCGACAATAAACAACTATATAATGCTTTGTACGTGACTATTGAAAGATATTATAATTGCAATTTGCCGAATTTAAGAACAATATTTTTAAATCTAAAAATGGGTTTTCTTTCTCTCTGTTCTTTACCTACTTTTAGTATTTCGATACAATATTATCGCCAGTAATTTCATATTGGTTGTTTGCATTGAATGTTATTTATGTTTGTGTTGTTTTACGGTTATAGTTGCATCAGTTTGGTAAAATACGCATTTATTTAACAATTATTGACGACTTTTCTTGTGTAATCATTGGACAATCTCTCAACAGATAAACGGTAAGACAAGGAAATTATAACACTTACGCTTTAGGGAAGTCAATGTAGAAAAACTTGCATTGTTTCGGTTTCGGAAAAAATCAAACAAGCTTATATTTTTCTAAAACATTTTTTGTTAGTTTATATATCGTATCTTAAAGTGAAAAGTTCTACTCACAGATGCCTCTAATTGTTTATTAATTCTTTAAACAATAAAACTGTTTTATATTAAATAATTTTAAAAGATATCGGTGAATTCATCATTTTACTTTGTTCAAAAATGTTTCTATTTGCTTTTTGATTATGCTGAATTCGAACATGTCATTAAATCAGGGCCATAAGTACGATGTTGGGGGCCCCGGGGCAAACGTGATCTGGGGGCCCCCTACCGGGGGGTCTGGGGTTAATCACCCAGCAGAAGGAGTCCGGGAAAATTGATATTTAACCACATGAAAACGCATTTTAATGTACTCCATGGCTGAAGTTTCCTGTACCTACCTACATATTGCTATTTTGAAAATTCAAAATAAATTTTTTTGAGCACTTATACAGTATGTCTGCGTGGCTTCGAACCATATGGGAAACATTTTTATTATCAATTTTACGAAAAAAGTTATTCTTCATGAAATGCTCTGAATGGTCTTAAATCTGAGATACAAAATAAGCCAGATAAACCATCAGATATCAAAGCTTATCAATTTTATACGAGGTAAGTCAAAAAATAGGAATTTAACTCAAGTATAATAAAGTACTTTTATATTTAACAATATACGATTTTAATTATAATATGTAATTACATCCTTGTAAATAAAAAATTAATTTTTCCAAATATTTCTCAAATTACCGATAACCAACATCATTTTATTACAATTATAATAACTATTTTATTATTAATTTTTTAATTTTACGAAAAAATTATTTATAAAATTCTTATCAGATTCTTTATAAAAAGCTCTGCATTATCTCAAAACGAAGATTCAATCGTAATATATCACATTTTACCAACTTTATACGAGTTATGTATGTCGAAAAATATTAATTTCTCTCTAAGAGTTAAGTACCTTTATAGTTCACAATATTTCAACTGGAATGATATAATTGCATATTTAAACATAGTTTTTAATTGCGAACAACTTTTTATAATAAAATTTCTCAATATTGTAAAATATAAAGCTGGTATAGGTACTATTGAGCGAAATTAATATTTTTTGATATATCTCGTATAAAAGCAATAAAATTTAATATCTGATTATTGCAACTTAAGTTTTATACCATGTAGAGCATTTTATGAAGAATAACTTTTTTTTTGTAATATAGATATGTAATAAAAAAGTTTCCCATAGGTTCCAAGCTACGCAAACACACTGTATAAGAAATCAAGAAAGAATTGTTTTAACATTTACTATTTTTAAAGCTGGTTATAAAATGTATAGGTAAGTTGTACAGAAAACAACAAAAGAAGTTGTTTATTTGGAATGGGTCTGTATACCAATAAAGATGAGAAATGTAAGTTGTTATGAACAGTGAATGATACGCTAACACAAAAAAACTTTTTTTTTATTTGGGTCGTATTTAGTAATTGTTTAACGCGGGAGCAGTCGCGCTCACTTCTGTCACGTATGCAGTCGCGCGTACAAAATCGAACAATACGAATTTAAAACAAAGTTCAATTTTATAATATTTTTGTTTGCTTGTTATGTTATAAATATCTATTTCTAACATTTTAAAACTAATTGGTTCCCACCAAAGCCATAAATTCCACAAAAAAAAAAAAATAAAAATGAAATTAAAAAAAATCCTACGCATTACTACAATCTTCTTCGAGGCACTTATAAGTGGAAAGTTATGTTGCAAAATTTTTCATTAAGTTATCACGGAAAATGATAAAAAGTTGGATTTTTTCTAACGGCGCGACTGCTCCCGGGTTAAAAGGGGCCCCAAAAATTTTGTTACGCCACTGACGCCCAGCATGGATCTTTTCCATACACTTTTGAGCAACCCCCATTTTCTACGCTGTTGCCTTGGTTAGAGTCAGTGTCTCTGCTTCATATGTCATTACCGGTAGCACATATTGATGGAACACTTGTTTTAAACTAATCGGTATACTGCTCCTAAATATGTCTCTCAGCGCTCCACAGGCTGCTCAAGCAAGAGTTAATATTCTTTTTATTTCTCACGTTTGGTTATCTCTGCCTCTGATTTCATGACTTAAGTAAATGTTCTTTTCCACTAGTTCTACTTCTTGTTCACGTATAATCAGCTGTCCGCTAGGAATCAGATTAGTCATAAATTAGTTTCAGTAAAGTTCATTTTCAGGCATATTTTCCAGCAGATAGCGTCTCTCATTTAGCATTTCCTTTACTTCTCCTAGGTCATCAGTTATAAGGATTATGTCATCTGCAAAACGAAGACGTTTTAACTTTTCTCCATCTATTGTGATCCGTTTATTGTCCCAGTCGAGCATCTTAAAGGCATATTCCAGAAAAGTTATGAATAGTTTTGGCGAGAGTGTGTCGCCTTGTCTTACGCCGCGTTCTATGCTTATTTGTTTGGTTTTATCATGTATCTTAACACTCATTGTTGCCTCTTTATAAATATTATAGATGAGTGTACTATAAAGATAGTCAATGTGGCATTCATTTAGAGCTTCTAAGATTCTATCCAGCTCTTTCGTGTCAAAGGTTTTATGAAAATCCACGAATGCTAGGACAAGGGGTTTATTATATTCTATTGACTTTTCAATAAAGTAATCTTACTGCCTGCAGATGGTCGTTTGTTCCAAAGTTTGTGCGAAATCCAGCTTATTCTTTTGGCTGGTAAAAATCTAGCTTCTTTTCGACCAATAATGAGTTTTAATTGAACACCGAACACGCCTCGTATATTCAAATATTCCAATGATTCATTCATCAATTTTAGTAGCACTATCGAATCAATCCATCACTTTAATTCACTGGATTACGTTGTTGACAAATATATACAATAGTTGTGTTATTAAAAAAATAGACACGGATCTGCCTAGTTAAGAAGCAACCTCATGTCCGTAGCACGCCTGAAGAATATTTATAAGAAGAAAAAAACGTGGCGACAGGGAAAGTTCTTGGCAAAAAATCAATTGCCAATTTGTCAGTCGAGTTATCGTGCCGGTATCGAAAAACCTCTTTGATAGTGACCTTCTCAAGGGTTCCGATAGGATTTATGTGCCAGTTATGAGTTTATTTTCAAAATAAATGGGACCCTACAATGGAGTTGGTCGACAAACAGTGATTTAGGCGAGGTAAATAAAGAAAGTTAATTAAAATTAAAAATATATAAAAGTTAAGTGTTGGGAAATGAAAAAATAATGGAAATATAAGATGAATACAATACGGTGTTTCTCCAATTGGTTTCTTAAAAAGTGCTCAAAAAATTTTTAAATTCAAACAAAAGCAGAATCTTTTATAGCAAAATATCATATTTTATGAAAAAGTGAAAAGAGGCACGGAAAAACTCCAAATGAAACATTTGTTTATAATCGTTGTTTGTTATTTTTTTTTGGTGTTTTATTTTTATCATTAAATTATTGTTAGACCAGGTGCGGGAGCACGCCAAATAGAATTCTATTTTAGTGACGTCACGTTCCCTAGCAACCATCGATTCTCCCATTATGAAATTCTATTTTGTGACGTCAGCAAAATAGAATTCTATTTGGCGTGCTCTGGGCCCTGAGCTGAAGTCTTTGACAATGCTAAAAAGTTAAAAAGAAAACATAAAAAATAAAAAAAAATTATGAAAGGAAGAAAATATATTATAAATATAATATAAATCTTTGGAAAGAAGTTAAATGGCAATGTTGTAGGTAATAAAAAGATCTACAACCTTTGCATTTAATAGCTATTTGTATAACAAGGGAGCAAAGTGCTACTTTTCCTCCCGAGAATGAAGTTTAGTAATCATTAAAGGGAGGAAAAGGCACTTTACTCCCATCTTATACATATGATCTTTCCACCTTCCTCAAATAACAAGTCATTTTTTCATTTTTAAATATTTTTTATGTAAATAACTAACAACATTTATTAGAGAACTAAAACTAACAAGTAGGTACAGTATAACTGTCAACTGTCAAATATAAGTCAAATTATTAATGTAAACATTGTTAAATAAAAATAACAATTTACTGTTTTTTTGCCATTCTGCAAAATACGGGGTTTTCTATAAAGTACCCCGCACAATCCTTATGGAAATTAGGTCCCAGTGGATTTCGTTCTTACTTTGGAAAAATAATCTTTGAAGCATCCTGATAAAAAGTTCTCATGGGCGCAACTCAATCGTATGAAGAATTTTCAAGATATAGAGGCACAAACTCGGAAAATTATAAGATTTACTGGATATTCCGACTCCCTGAGTTACTGGTTATCTGGCAACATGTAGAAGTTTGGTTCAAGGAAAAATACTAGCAGTCTAGGATTTTTTCCTAGCTATCCAATGGTGACCTTTACTTTGACCTTGACCTTCAACGGACGTCATCTTCTAGAGTTTCGAGGGTTTTCGGCATTAAATTGATATAAACAGATTCATGGATTTTTGGGATCGCTAAATACGAACATGTCATCTGAATTGACCTCGAAGGACGTGGTATCCAGGGCTATTGCAAAGGACGTCATCTTCACCTCAAAAAACCCTCCAGTAATTCATTTGCATCAATTAAATGCCGAAAACCCTCGAAACTCTAGAAGATGACGTCCGTTTAAGGTCAAGGTCAAAGTAAAGGTCGCCATTGGATAGCCAGGAAAAAATCATAGACTACTAGTATTTTTCCTTGATCCAAACTTCTACATGTTACCAGATAACCAGTAACTCAGGGAATTGGAATACCCAGTAAATCTTATAATTTTCCGAGTTTGTGCCTCTATATCTTGAAAATCCTTCATACTTCAGGATACTTCAAAGAGTGTTTTCCCAAAGTATGAACGAAATTCACTGGGACCTAATTTCCATAAGGTTTGTGCGGGGTACTTTATAAATTAACGTTAAAATGTATAGATACATACTTACGTAATAGAAAATAGAATATTGTATGACGTGAATAAATTATTTCATCAATGACATATCATGACGTCACTTTTACTTTTACTCCCTAGGGAGTAAAAGTACTTTGTCTCCCTAGGGAGGAAAAGTACGACTTTGCTCCCTAAAATCAGGTCAGGAAATGTATTCATTCGGTAGAAGTAGGTGGAAAACTTTTTTTCCACCTACCTCTGCCGAAAGTATACTTTTCTGGACCTGATTGTAGGGAGCAAAGTTGTACTTTTCCTCCCTAGGGAGGAAAAGTAAAAGTGACGTCATGGTATTTCACTCATGAAATATAACTTATTGACGCCCTGTATTATATCTATTTTCTATTACGTATAGTATCTATACATTTTAACGTTTATTTATGAAACCCTGTATTTTGCAGAATGGTAAAAAACAGTAAATTGTTATTTTGATTTAACAATGTTTACATTAATAATTTGACTTATTTTTGACACTTGACAGTTATATTGTACCTACTTGTTAGTTTTAGTTTTAATAAATTTTGTTGGTTAGTTACATAAATAAATTAAGTAAAAATGAAAAATGACTTGTTATTAATTTGAGGAAGGTGGAAAAACCATATGTACAACATAGGAGTAAAGTGCCTTTTCCTCCCTTGAATGATTACTGCCCTCCGCTACGCGTCGGGCAGTAAACTTCATTCTCGGGAGGAAAAGTAGCACTTTCCTCCCTTGTTATACAAATAGCTATTACATAACCTCTCTTAAGCTTAAACAATCTTTATCTTCCACAAAAAATATTTTTACGAAATTTGGTGAATTTTTTATGTCCCAAAAACAGTGAAATTTTTTTTTATTTATCATTAAATAACCTTGAATTTTTCATGTCTGTCTTTCTCTCTGTAAACACAACTCTTCCGTCATTGGAGCAGATATAGTGACAAATTAGATGCCGATTGAAAGCTTATAACCCAATGATGGTATTAAAGGTGACACATTTGACACCGGATATTCGGTTTTAAAGTTGCAACAGGAAATACTGCTTTCAACTCTCCGACATAGTACAAGCGATATATTATTCGACGCGCCTTAGCAAGACGAGAACAAATGTATACTTCCAGTTTCATACCTTTCTGTCCGTTAGTCTGTCTCTCAGCGAATATAACTCCTCCGTTATTAAAACAGATTTAATCACAAATGAGGTGTCGAATGAGAGCTTATAACCCAAAGATGGTATTATAGGTGAGAAATTTGACCTCGGACTTCCGGTTCTACAGTACAACCGGAAGTACCATTTTAAAGTCGCCAAAATAGTACAAGCAATTTATTATTCGACGCGCATTAGCAAGACGAGAACAAATATATACTTCCGGTTTCATGCCTGTCTATCCGTACGTCTGTCTGTCCATGAAAACAACTCCTATAGAATAGAATAGAAATATGCTTTATTGTCATGAAAAATTGTACAATTTTATCGACAAAGCTTATAAAAAGTCAAGACAACAAAACAATAACAATCCAATTTACTAAAATTACATAAATCGTCAATATATTTACAATAATAACAATAATAATGAAGTTAAACAGAAGTAGTCAATTGCAAAATTTAAGTAAATTGCAAATGCATAGTCTACCTAGTAATTAATAAGTTTAAAAGTTAAGCTGCTGCATATGACACCCAAATATACACAAAAAAAAAATGATAATAAAAATACTACTTGTGCAAAGGGTACTGTAATTTCTTAGTTATTGATTAAGAAAATCTTCTACTGAATAATATGGTCTTTCAGATAGGTAGGCTTTTGTCAGTTTACGGAATTTGGGGAATGATGCTGCAGATTTAAGTTGTAGAGGGAGATGATTGTAAAGTTTTTTTGCGGAATATAATATAGATTTCTTTACTAACTCAGAGGACGGGGTCGGCATATAGACGTCAAACGTAGAATTTCTCGTGAAGTAGTCATGATTAGGTCTTGGTGGAAAGACATGTAGATGTTTACGAATTAAGCAAACAGTTTCTAAAATATACAAAGATGGAAGGGTTAAAATTCTGTGATCTTTGAAGTAACTTCTGCAATGTGTTGTTCTTCTGAGGCCAAACAGATATCTAATTGCTCTTTTTTGTAATTTGAAAATAACATCGAATTGGGCAGCTGTACCAGAACCCCAAAAAGGAAGACCATAACGAAGATGTGACTCGAACAAAGAAAAATATGTTATTTTGGAAGATGCTAAATTGAGTTCATTCGAAACAGATCTTATAGCATAGCAAGCTGAGGATAGTTTCTTCCTTAACAAATCGATATGGTGGGACCATTTAAGGTTGCTGTCTAAAAAAATACCAAGAAATTTCACAGAATCAACGGTACTGATCTGGCTGTTATTAAGAGGTAAGGGTTGAAGGACTCCTTTATAAGACAATGCTACTGTTTTATCTACGTTAAACGAGAGTAAATTAGAGTCAGACCAGGTTTTTATTGTAAGTAGATCAGAAGTTATAGTAGCATGAAGAGTTGCAATATTTGAGTTGCTCCAAGTGATACTGGTATCATCAGCAAAAAGAAAGATTTTTCCATCGATTTTTAAACTAGTGATGTCATTAATAAAGATAAGGAAAAGTAGAGGACCCAATACTGAACCTTGAGGTACCCCACATACAATGTTTTTGAGACTAGAGTCTGTATCATTTGCTCTAACCAGTTGTTTCCTATCATCCAAGTAAGATTGGAACCAATCTAAAGAAATACCTCGAATTCCGTAGAAATTTAGTTTTCTTATCAAAATGTTATGATTTACACAATCAAAAGCTTTGGCGTAGTCACAAAAAACGGTGGCAGTGTGAAGATTATTGTTCAGTGCTTGATAAACCTCATGTAGTACAGAAAAGATGGCATCAGTGGTGCATTTATTATTTATAAAGCCGAACTGATTTTGTGATAAAATGTTGTTTTCAACTAGAAAGGACATAAGTCGGGCTTTTATGAGTCTCTCAATAATTTTGGAGAGTACCGGTAGTAGTGCAATAGGTCTATAATTGCAGGTATTAGATATTTCACCACCCTTATGAAGAGGAATAATGATGGCTGTCTTCAGGCACTCTGGAAATTTACCTTTCTCAAAGGAATCATTAATTAATGAGATGAGGACTTCTAACACATTTTCTGGGAGATTAGAAAAAATTTTTATCGATAGACCATCAGTACTCCTACATCATTAGAACAGGTAGAATGACAAATGAGGTGTCGAATGAGAGGTTTAACCCATGGATGGTATTAAAGGTGAGACATTTGACCTTAGCCTTTCGGTTTTAGAGTGGCAACCAAAAGTACTGTTTTAAAGTCACCAAAATAGTACAAGTGATATATTATTCGACGCGCCTTGGGATTTTTCCTTAATAGTAGGGCCGGCGTAGCTCAGGCGGTAGTATGCTTGGTTCGAGTGCTGGTAGGCCGGAGTTCAAATTCCACCGCCACGGCGCGCCGACGTCGGCAAGAACAACTAGACATTTTTAAAAAGTCTATAGGCCCCAGGTCGACTCAGCCTGAACAAAATGAGTACCTTGGGTAAAAGTAGGGCGGGTAATAATAGGCGGTTGAAGCGTAGCACTGGCCTTGTTACCTACCGTAGGCCCTAGATATAGCAGACTACCCTGCTATAATCCCAAAGCCGTGTTAGCGGTATAAAACGGGAGACTATTATTATTATCTTTTAATATTGATTTACTTTACATGCATTAGGATTTCAAAAAAGATTGATTTAAAAAACTTAGGAGAGGGGACCTGGCGCATTCCGTTTAGAGTTAAAATTGTTGCCTTTTTTTGAGCCAGTCCGGATCTGTTCACAATGACTCCCATAGTTTATATTATAACTTACTTGAAAAACTGTTTGTATAATAGCTAGCAGCTCTTATTTTGCACGCTTATTAGCAAAACAAACTAATACCCAATTCGAAATGTTTTTAAAGTTTGAAAGTTCGAAATTAACTGCAACATAAAGTCAAAATAATGTGGCTCTACGTCACACTAATGTGGCGTAAAAGTGTTTGTATATTTGTTACATATTTTCTAGACTATTATTTTCCGAACTATCAATATTTTAAAGCGCCATTTTCCTAGACAGAAAAATTGTTGACGTTAAGCATTATAATAGATGACACCAATAAACCAAAAATTTATCGTTATTTTACAAGAAAAGGAGTGTATGATGCACCAATTGATCTTTAGGTTTATTATACATACAACTAGTCGGGCATTGAAGCACAAAAAAGGCGATTTTTGGCGCAATAAGACGGATTTTAATGCAGTTTGGTGCGTTGGATTCGTGAGAATGTCAGGAAATTTTGTGAACTAATGTAATGAATAAGAAATCTCAAATTGCATTTGTGCATAAGAAAAATGCATTTCAAAAATGCATTTCGGTAAATAGTGGGAAAAATTGACTCAATTTTCTTACTCAGGAGTTTTTGGGGTCGCTGAAAACGAATATGAGGTCGGCGAGAGTGTGCAAACTACTTGGTGCCTGCAGCAGGTGTAATAAACGTCTTCCTCTGGAGTACTATGGTAATTTATTGGCCAAAACTTGTAACTCGGGGGGTTTTTGGGGTCGCTGAAAATGAATATGAGGTCGGCGAGAGAGTGAAAACTACCTGGTGCCTGCAGCGGGTGTAATAAACGTCTTCCTCTGGAGTGTTGTGGTAATTTATCATATAATTGGCTTAAACACATTACTCGGGGGGTTTTTGGGGTCGCTGAAAATGAATATGAGGTCGGCGAGAGTGTGCAAACTACCTGGTGCCTGCAGCAGGTGCAATAAACTTCTTTCTGTGGACTATTATGGTAATTTGTTAAATAATTGGCCCAAACTTGTTACTCGGGGGGTCTTTGGGATCACTGAAAATAAATATCGCAACGACTAAATTCTAATTTCATATCATTTAAAGCAGTTTGAATTAACGCTCAAGTGGATGATGTGGTTTTGCCTTGAGAGAAAATTACTAGATACAGAATGTACTTAATGACTATTGCCAAAAATAAAAAGATTGTCATTGGAAAAATTCTTTCATCTGTTGATGCATTTACCCAGCATTTAAAAAGGGTATATTTACAAACACAAATTTGGCTGCATAGAGAGGACAGTAACATGAACCCAACCGATTGGGGATGGGACTTACAAAATAATGTATTAATTCCAGTTAGAATGACTCAGCCACCTGGTCCTCCAAACATTTTAAATTTAATATTCTGTAGTTGTAAGTCAGACTGTGGCAACTCATGCGGGTGCAGGAAGCATGGGTTAGTTTGTAATTTAGTCTGCAAAATTGTGCAGGCTCTGATTGCACAAATATTGCATTGGACTCGAGAGAGGAAGGCAATAATGAAGAAGATGATAATGATAAAGAAAATGAATTTTAAAAATAAATTACGATAAATTTTGTATAATGAACTTTTTTTTAACCATAAATAAGTATATTATAATAATAAAAATTTATGTTTATTTATAATAAAAATACCACCCTTTTCGATCACTATAGTTACATCGAAGAAAATAGATTACCCCAAAAACCCCCGAGTAACGAGTTTAAACTAATTATATGATAAATTACCATAATACTCTAGAGGGTTTATTACACCCGCTGCAGGTACCAAGTAATTTGCACACCCTCACCGACCTCATATTCATTTTCAGCGACCCCAAAAACCCCCAGAGTTACAAGTTTGGGCCAATTATTTAATAAATTACCATAGTACTCCAGAGGAAGATGTTTATTACACCTGCTGCAGACACCAAGTAGTTTGCACACTCTCGCCGACCTCATATTCGTTTTCAGCGACCCCAAAAACTCCTGAGTAAGAAAATTGAGTCAATTTTTCCCACTATTTACCGAAATGCATTTTTGAAATGCATTTTTCTTATGCACAAATGCAATTTGAGATTTCTTATTAGTTCACAAAATTTCCTGACATTCTCACGAATCCAACGCACCAATCCGCATTAAAATCCGTCTTACTGCAAAAAAATCGACACTTCAATCCTTCAATGCCTCGACTAAACAGAGTTTGACGATTATAACAGCTCTGTAAACATATAGGCCTGGATCCCGCGTACCAAAAAAAGTTTATTAATAGCAAGCTGAAAATTTTTTAAAAGCTTAACGATGTCTAGTCGGACCAACTTTGATGTACGGGAACACTGGAACAGGGGAAGTTTTAATTGTAGAACAAGGAACAAGTTACAGGTTTCGCACGTCAGACTACGAAAACGTCTCATTTATTTTGTCGGACAGAACTTCGAATTATTTTGTTACCCTTTCATTAAACTTTCATGCAAAAATCAGACTGTATTTAACATAAAACCAACACAATTCCTGTCATTCGACATGTTCTACGTGTCGGACTTATTAAAATGCCCAACATATTTGTCGGACAAACATTTTTCGTATATTAAATAAAGTTTGCTATACTACTAATACAATAAACTTAAAAACAACCTGCTAGTTTTCACAATCATAAACGTGTCAGGATGACACGTTTCACAAAATTAAAATCACGTTCCAAAATTAAAACTTCCTCTGTTCCAGTGTTCCCATACATCAAAGTTTGTCCGACTAGACACCGTTAAGTTATTAACAAATTTTCAGCTTGTTATTAACTTTTTTTGGTACGCGGGATCCAGGCCTAATATTTTAATATTTTTATCTAATAATCCAAATTTATTTACTGGCTTTCGCATAATAAACATTCATGAACGACTATTGTTTATGTGGGAAATATATTTCATTATTAAATAGCTGGTTAACTATTAATTAATTAAAGTCGTAATAATGGAATGAAATATATGATTGTAAAACTGGCATAACTCATGAAGTATTATCAGGACTAAGTCACGAATGTGACATAAACTGGCTCATCGCCAGAATCCAACGATCAACCGGGTAAAATTTTTCCAGTTTGATATTTGGCTTCATTAGCAGCATTTGTCAATGTAAATAAACAATTGGATTATGTTTGTTCTATGAGAGTCTAAGAGGCAATTCCTAATGTATTTTTTCTTTCGAAGATTTTTAAGACACAAATTAAAACCTTTTAGGAAATTAGGAAATAGCTCAGGCGGTAGTATGCTTGGCTCGCGTGCTGGTAGGCCGGGGTTCAAATCCTAGCGCCGGCAAGAACAACTAGACATTTTTAAAATGTCTATAGGCCCCAGGTCGACTCCGAATCAGTACCTTGGGTAAAACCAGGGGTAATAATAGGCGGTTGAAGCGTAGCACTGGCCCTGTTACCTTCCTTGTATACCGTAGGCCCTAGATATAGCAGACTACCCTGCTATAATCCCACAGCCGCGTCAGCGGTATAAAACAAGAGACTATTAGGAAATTTTTATGATATGCAGAGAGAAAAAAATGCTACAAACTAAATGGGCCAGAGTAATTGTTTACACTATCTAACAATTATTTTAGATTATATATGGGTAGAACAACAAAAGATATGAAAATTCATCCGACTTTTTTTCGTTTATTTTTATTTATTAACATTTCAAGTGAAAAGTGGCTGATTTTCAGAATTTTCGTCTGTAAACTAAAACTATTATTGTTATCAAAAAACTGAAACCAGGATAGTAAAAATTTACTTTATTGAAAAAATGCTTAAACTTTGCTGCAATGAAAGTTTTCTTGGTCCATTGAATTACTGCTTAAAAAGAAAAAAAAATTAAAATGGAATAAATTGTTAATACCTTCTGTAAAAATGATTTTACAACTTTCAATTTTATGTTAATGGGACATTTTTGTAGTTGATAATATGTGATAAAAATTTAAAAATGATTTATTGAATAGTATAGTTTATTACAGTCCAATAATTTGTTTATCTGTTTGTGAAAATTAACAATTTTTTTTATTAAAAATAATAGACTTATTAGAATTTTATAGACATAGAAATAGCATAGAAGAAGAGATAGAAGAAGAAACATTCTATCAAGTGAAATCTCGAAAACAATGTAAAATTAATTTTGAATAACGCGTAGTGTTACACTAAGCCTTATGCTTGGTTGCAAAATTTTAGTATTTATAAGCCAATTAATTAATTTAGAAACTGATATTTTGCGCGAAATTAAAAAAAGTTTGTCTACGACCCGGAAAGAAGTTAGCCCTTTCTTTCAAAAATTCAACACAGCTTTATTTATAAACATTAAGGAACAAAAAAATCCTAATAAAGTTTTTGCAAAAGAATTCCTTTGAAAATAAATCCTTTGTTAAGCTTCTTAAGTAAAGCATTATTGAGCAAGAATCTGAGAGAATAGTAGGGGAAAAGTAAATTTAAAGCAATGAAAAGTGAAATTACAAAATTAAATCTAAATATTATATTTTTATATGGGATTAAGCCACAATTATTATAGTCGGAGCTATAATATAAGAGCTAGGAGCGAATTTTGTGCGTGATAAGTAATATGGAAAAACTATACGGGGATATGTTGAATTCGTGTATGTACATGACTTTCCCCAACGGCCGGAAACCGGAGTGGGGGACAAGGGTAGTTATAAGGGGGCAAAGCCGCGGATTTTATTATTTTTTTTGTGACGCTCATGATCGACATAGTGCATCAAAGTTTGTGAATAAGTAGACCATGACATAATTAAGTAAAATCCCCAGAGGCGTAAACCAGAGTGGGGGACGAGGGTAGTTATAAGTGGTCAAAATCGCGGTTTTTATTATTTCTTTTGTGACGCTCATGATCGAGATAATGCACCAAAATTTGGGAATAAGCAGAGCCTATTTTACTTCAAATCAGGCCCGAGGCACTACACAATTTTCGTGCCCCTAAATATGATTTAATAATACTAATAACTTTTTAAATAAATTAATTATTTAATAGAAATATAGTTGCACCAAAAATTTAAATTTTAAATAAGTTTAAATTTTTATTAACAATAAATAAAATTTAAAAACAATTAAACGTTGTTTATTATTACAGTCATACATGTTGAAGGTTCACATTTTTTAAGATACTCAACTGAAATTTAAATTTTAATCGCGGCCTACTGCGAATCCACAAACAGGGTAATTTTTCTATAGGTATTTTACTTCGCGTTAGCTAGATATCGGAAAGAGTTATTTGAAAAAGTACTTCCAAATCTTATTCTAGCCCCACATACCAAATTGCATGACAAAATTTGCACTTCCAGTTTTTTCAGTATTTGTAGTCAGGACCCTAAAATTCGTCTGTCCCGTGATGCATCTCAGGCCAAACAATTTTAAGTTTTAGGATCCTGACTACAAATAATGAAAAAAAAAACTAATGCGAGACTAAGTGCAAATTTTGTTATGAAATTTGGTTTATTTTTCAAATAACTTTTTCCGATATTTCTAACGGGAAGCAAAGTATCGAAATTTTACCCTGTTTTTGGAGTCGCAGTAGGCTGCGTTTAAAATTTAAATTTCAACTGAGTATCTTAAAAAATGTGAACATTCAACCTGCATAACTGTACAAAACTTCACATTTGTATTTATTTTGATAGCCAAAATGTATGACTGTCTTCGTCTTAAATGCGACACACTGTATATATGTCATTTCTTTTATAAATAATTTGGTTGTTGAACCATAAAGGGATAGACCGTTCTTTGACAAAAATTTAATTGCTGTTATTCGTTGAAAAGGGTTTCTCCAATATGCCTTTTCTTCTAAATAACTTTTTCCATTAATGTTACAATTTTTCATGCTATACTACTTCTCTTGACTAACGTACCAATTGATGAAATATATGCTGAATATGAATATGATGAATATTCTGAAAATATGATGAATAACTGCCCTATTGATATTTTTTCAGTCATTAAGTATACCTACCGAAAGTTAGAAATATACTAATTTTCGTGGAATTCAGTTTACAAACGTAACAATAAAAACGGCTACATTTAGGACTGTACACTATCCACTCACGAAGAATTTTTCTCCACTAGCTTTCATGTCATAAAAAATTACACTTTGCAAATGTCTGGTTTTATTATTATCCAGTTGTGTAACCACATTCACTAATATTATCAATGTATTGATTCGGTCGATTATTTATATTTGAGGCCTATAGAATCAAAACCGGCTAGATCCATGTTTTGAAAATTTTCAGGAAAAAAACATTAAAAATGTAAATTTTCCAAAAAGTATCTGGCATTTCTCAGTCAAATGGGCATCAATAAATATCATAAAATGGCACATTAATTTGTCATTGTTCTGCATGCCTCTTACATCTTCAGAAATTTGTACTTTTAGTTTGGATTTACATAACAGAACGACAAATTTAGGATTTAGAAGGTTTTGATTCTGATGTGCTCATTTATAAGATATTGTTGAAATTCCAGATTTACCTAAATGTTTTGGTCAATCCCCTATATCGCTAGGAAAAGAGTTATTGACATTGTCGTTTTCTATAGGCGATGGCGGAGATGTACTTGTGATAGGTGGTCGCTTGAAAATCAACAGTGGAGTCATCATTTATCATTTCCTGTTCGTAAAATGAAAGACTTTTTGAAAATTTATTTTGTTATTGTAATAGAAATAAAAATTTTTTGGTGATCTTTCCGGGCCCCCTTAAAATGCGGGCCCGAGGAATGTGCCTCAGAGGCCTAATGGTAAAATAGGCCCTGGGAATAAGTAGGTCATGACGTAACTAAGTAAAATCTCTAGTTGCCAATTGCATTTCTCTAGATTATCCGATAATCGCTCGAAAAATATCCGATTTGTCACGAAAAGGTACGCAAGGTCAAAAATTATTCTGTTATTAAAATGAATGTTGCCAATGTTATTCTTTTAGTCCCCTTAACAACCATCAAATAATAAAATCTGTTGTTCGTACGCCAATCAGTTGATTGTAATCAATTATCATTATGATAATTACCATAATTGATTGATTAATTAATTATTAATTATTAATTAACGTAACAATTATTAAGATAATTGATTAATTAATCTAATCTCATAATTGTAATCAATTATGTTTTCAGCAACCCAATCAAAGTTGACATTGAGAGTAATTAAATATTTGATAATGATCAGTTGATTCCATTTCTGATTAGCGTTCGAACAACCGCAACGGGCCCTTTAATCTACTGGATTCTCTATTTCAAAGTATAAAAATTTTCGTTTATAGATGAAAATCTCGTATCCTAGCTGATTATTTCCTAATTCATGTATGTAAATACTATTTACTTACTATTATTATATTATTCGTATTTTGTATTATCGTAAGTGTTAAATTCTAAATAAATAAATAAATTTATATATTTCATTATTTGGATCGTTATATTAATTTATTATAATTATTTAAGTAAAAAAAAAACACTTTTAAATATTATTTTATTAAAACGTAATAACTACCTAAAACTAGGTACTGGAAAAATAAATAATAAATAAATCAATACAAAATAAACTACAGCTACATTAATAGCATAGGCGCAAAATTTCTGGTCAATGCTTTTAAAATGCATTATTTTTTCGAGTCCTGAGACAGCTAATAAGTATGATTTGAATGAAAGATTACATATTACCGAGTGCCGAAAGTCTCTGAAGACTTTTATAATTTTTATTCTAATATGTTACAGGGGTAAAAGGAAAAGAGAATATTGAGTGTGATTTTTAATTTCAAATATCTCATTCAAAAGAAACATTTTGTTTATTCTAAGGGACTTTCAGCCCTCTATAATAATGTAATCTTTCATTCTGCGTTCAAATTTTTCAAAAATATTGATTAGTTTGCTCAGGATTCGAAAAAAATGAATAAGATTAAAGATTATTGGTCCGAAATTTTGCGCCTACGCTCTTTTAACAACTAAAGATTTATTACAACTAAAACAATAGAAATGTATTTAAACAGTCTTGTAGTTATTAAGGTATCAAAGTTATTATCCATAATACCTGTGGTACGTTCAACGTTAATGCCCGACTAAATAATTTTTATAGGCAAAAAATTTGAAGGATTTTTGAGTTAATTAGTAGATATCTAGATATTACTAGTTTCAAATAAGTAGATTTTTCTACAACCACTATTCCAAATGCATTTTTCTGCACAATTTTATGTTAACAAACTTAATATTTTCTCACAGAATAACTGACAGTAGTGTGCAGAAAAGTGACGTTTCTGTGCCGGAAAGTTGTCTGCATAGTACCATTACATTCCTCAAAAAAATCATAAATATAATTAGGCATAACATTAGCTTCTAATAACACAAAAATGTACTGGGTGATTCATTAAAACTAAATATCATGGACTATGCTAGACTTCCGTGTCGCACCCTGTATATTTAAATCTATGTTTATAAAGCGCCCATTTGAATTTAAAAGTTAACGGGTCACAGTATTTTTTAATAATTTTCTAAAATAAGTACACAAACAATTTTATTCCATAAGTAGTTTCCATACTTTCTAATTTCAAAATTTCACCCTGTATTATTGTTAATTATATTTCGTTAAAATTGGTTGTTAAGCAGCTTTTAAAAATATAAAAATATATAGGGTGTTCCAATAAAAATAAAATATATGGACTCTGCCAGGCTTGCGTCAATCACCCTGTAGATTTAAATTTATACTTAAAAAATGCACATTTATTGTATTAAAATCGACGGGTCCCAGCGCTTTTTATAATTATTTAAAACAAGGACACAAATAATTTTATTCCATAAGTGCCTTTCACACTGTATAACGGTTTTTGAACTTTGAATTGGATTAGTATGCCTTAAGTGGATGCACTTGTGCATTTAAATTCTAAACAAAAGAATCGGCACATGTCCCTTTTGTCAAAAGATGAAAAGTATCGGATGTCACTAACATTCATCCACTATAGGCTATTTATAAAAATTTGGGTGGAACCAAACAAAATTAATGTGTTGTTGGTATTGGGAATATATGGATGAGAAAGTTTTAGTCGATAGTAGATACACTGAAAAATATCCACAAATATCCGATTTATTTAAAGGTACGAAGAAGATACGACAATTCTCCAAAAGGTACGCAAATCGGATAATTATCCGCCGATTGGCAACACTGGGCAGGGGTGAATATAAAAAAAATATAAGAGGTTTTTTGCGACGTTCGTGATTGAGATAGTGCACCAAAATTTGGGAATAAGTAGACCATGACATAACTAAGTAAAATCCCCAAACTAGTGCACCAAAATTTGGGAATAAGTAGGTCATGACGTAACTATTAAGTAAAATCTCCAGGGGCGGAACGCTGCTTGGGGTACAAAGGGGTGGTAGGCAGGGGTGAGTATAAAAATATAAGGAGTTTTTTTGCCGTTTGTGATCGAGATAGTGCACCAAAATTTGGTAATAAAATCATGACATTACTAAGTAAAATCTCCAGGTTGTCCGCTGCGTGGGGGACAAATGTTGTGCTACGTTATGTTAAGATTCTCGTTATGTCTTTGAGTTTTAGATATTCTCATAAATTTTGTCTTCTTGATGTTCATTGTTAGACCGTATTCTTGGCGATATATCGCTATTCTGTTCTCTAGTCTCTGAAGATCATCAATATTTTCGGCTAAGATGACACATCTTCACTTCGGATATTGCCCACAACTTATTATTAATAAAACTCTCTAGTCGGTAAACAAGACACTCCCTTTCTGAACAGCAATATTTCCCATGACTGTTTCACTCAAAATACATATCGCTGTTATCAAACAACTATTACTAAAGAAAATCCAACGATCGACAAAATAATTGGAAATTTATTGTAACATCGCGAACAAACTTTTCAAATAACAACAAAATTTTATTTCTGGCACTAAAACTTAGATTCTAGTCCGGTCAGCAATTAAAGGAGAGTTATAGATTCCATAACCCATTTTAAAGCGGTTTTGACGTTAAAGACGGATAATGAATGGATTTAAATGGAATAAACTGGTCGCAGAATTTGTTAAGTATTTATCATGTATTAGTAATTGTTTCCTTATGGACTATAATCTCTTTTCTTTATTTTAAATTGAAAAATTTTAAAATAATTTTATAGGAAAGAGAAAAATTAATATTACTGTACAATTATTAATTATTACAATTTTTAATATAATTTCAGTTGTGTGGACTGTATGTTTTTGGTTGCTGGTTCAGGTGGAATTTAGATAGGGCTTATGTTAATAGCGACAATATTATAAGCACCACTCGCGATTTTATCACGTCACATATACCGGTTTCACAGGCGTTTACTTCTCGTACTAGGTTTAGGGGAATTACGATTTGTCTATATCGGATTATTGTCTTATAACATTCCAGAAAGAAAAAGCCGTTTGTTCAGCAATAATGGAATCCAGAGAAAGGTTCGCGTTCATAGTTGAACCAGGAGAAAGGTTCAAGTACTTGGAGAGATGTGTTGTCACATTTTCGGGTAACACATGAGGAGAGATATATGCAATTCTGTTGCCTTTCCTAGTCAATAGATAAGAGAGTATTTTGCTTTCAAGCTGAGAAAGCAGTGAAGAAATTTTCCCCAGCGGTGGGTGACAATCAAGAAAGGTAGTGTTAGTAGGGCCAATCGACAAAATAATTAAAAATTTATTTGTAACATCGCGAACAAACTTTTCAAATATGTAACAACAAAATTTTATTTCCGGCACTAAAACTTAGATTCTAGTCCGGTCAGCAACTAGAGAAGAGTTATTGGTTCCATAACCCATTTTAAAGCGGATTTGGCATTAAAGACGGAAAATAAATGGATTTAAATAGAATAAACTGGTCGCAGAATTTATTAAGTATTAATCATATATTAGTAATTGTTACCTTATTGGCTATACTTACTTATCTCTTTTATTTATTTTAAAATAGACAATTTTATAGGAAGGAAAAAAATTGGTATTAAGTATTAAAAACAAGCAAACATTGGCAGCATAAAATTAAAATAAATATTTGAAATGAATCAGGAACTTGGTAGTAACGCTGATTTTAAGACATCAACCGCCTGGTTGAAACACATAAGTGGGAGAAAAGTTCAAAGTTTGGTTTGCAAGTTTGCTCAGCGAGAAATGCTACGAAAACAGCAATGTTCTCCTTTAAAGCGATCATCAAGAAGATTGGCTGGAAAGTGAATCGGCTTAGAACAAAATTCGTAGCGTTCTCAACATATTGTAGCAATCTTTCGAGAAGAGAACTAGTCTGGTCACCTTGTTAGGGAATATTTTTAATATTGGGTTTTTGTATATGTACTTAAAGACAAAAGACACTTATGATAATATAGATCTATCCGAATCTACTAAATTTATCGATTTTGATACGGGATGCAGAATTTTTTTAGAGCATTGTAAGTTTTACCAGAACCCATCATGTAATACAATTTTTTAATACTTTGTTTTACATTCAGATTTTCCACTACTACGGTAAATTGCAGAGCTTCCTTATTTCTTAAAAGCGAATCCACAGTTTTTCAGTTACATTAAAAAAATCAGTAACCAAAGCAGGTTTATCATGCATATAACAAATTTAAATTTTTCCGTATTATCTCTTGTTTTTTCCGGAAAAAACAAATTTTTTCCGGCACTCAGTTTTTCCGGAAATTTTAAATCTCTACGCCGATGTAACAACTCCCTTCTGTATAAATAGACACAACATTGTATATAAGTTTAGTGTTACAGTGTTAAGTCTTAAATGTATCATTGATATCATCATCATCCAGCCTCAAAAGTCCACTGCTGAACATAGGCCTCCTCCCCTCGTTTCCAACCCCATCTATCCTGCGCCGCCCTCATCCAGTTTTTATTTACCTTTCTTAAGTCGTCAGTCCATCTTGTAGGCGGTCGACCGACGCTTCTCTTGTCTTCTCTTGGCCTCCATTCCAATAACCTCTTCGTCCATCGCCCATCTGTCATTCTGGCTACGTGTCCTGCCCATGTCCACTTCAACCTGGCTATCCTCTCGATGACGTCAGTCACCTTTGTTCTTCTCCTGATTTCTTCGTTTCTGATTTTGTCTCGCAGAGTTATTCCTAACATTGACCGCTCCATTCTTCTCTGCGTGACTCTTAGTTTGGTAGCCGAGGCTTTAGTTAAGGTAAGTGTTTCTGATCCGTACGTCAAGACTGGGAGGACGCACTGATCGAATACCTTTCTCTTTAGACATGTGGGTAACTCACTTTTAAAAGTTTCTCTCAGTTTTCCAAATGCTGCCCACCCAAGACCGATTCTTCTCTTCAGCTCATGAGTCTGGTTATCCCTGCCAATCGTAATTTCATGTCCCAGGTATTTATATCTATCTACGAGTTCTATTTCCTTCCCACCAATACTGATGTTCTGGTTGGGTACCAAATTTGTCATTATTTTTGTTTTTGAGATGTTTATATTTAAACCAACATTTTCTGTAGCTACAACGAGTTCTTGTAACATCTCTCTTGCCATACCTAGATCCTCAGCTACTATGACTATATCATCGGCGAAACGTAAGTTGTTTAGGTATTCTCCATCTATTTTTATTCCCTTTGTCATCCAATCCAAACTCTTGAAAGCATGTTCTAAGACCGTATTAAAAAGTTTAGGTGACATTGGGTCTCCTTGTCTAACCCCCCGTTCTATTTTTATGCGATTACTGTTAGTATGTAATTTGACAGTGGTTGTTGCCTGTAAGTATATTTTGTGTAATAATTTTGTATACCTATAATCTAGCCTGCATTCTTTAAGCGCCTGTAATATTTTGCTAAGTTCAACTGTATCAAAGGCTTTATGAAAATCGATAAAAACTAGAACTAGGGGTTTATTGTATTCCACTACTTTCTCTATCAGGGTTTTTATACTTTGTAGATGGTCATTTGTTCCGTAATTTTTTCGGAATCCTGCCTGTTCTCTTGGTTGATAAGTCTCTAACTTTCTTTCCATTCTCTTAACTATTATTCGCGTAAATAACTTATATAAATGGCTGAGGAGGCTAATCGGTCTGTAATTCTCTAAATTGGCTTTGTCTCCTGCTTTGTGTAATAGAATCATAGTAGCGTTGTTCCAGTCTGTTGGAATATTGGCGTTGTGAAGGCAGATATTGAAAAGTTGTTTAATTTTTTCAAGTAGTATATTTCCTCCAATTTTTAGTGCTTCTGATACTATTCCATCTTCACCTGGGGTTCGATTATTTTTCATTTTCTTCAGAGCCTCTTTGATTTCTGATTTTGTTATATCGGGCATTAAATCCGATCCTTGATTTAATACTCCAGTTTTTACTGTAATTGGAGGTTGCGCATTGTCATCTTTTTTTCTTGATTTGTATAACTCTGTGTAGAACTCTTCGACTATTGTTAATATTTCATCTCTGTTTGTAGTTTCTTTTCCAGTTCTGTTTCTTAGTTTGTTGATTTCTATTTTTCCTTTTTGTACGCTTACGTTCTTCAAAACTTTCATGTTCTTATTTTGCTCTATTGCTTGTTTTGTTTTTTCTACATTGTAGTTTCTTATGTCTTTTCTTATTGACTTTGTGATAGTCTTATTTATTTGATTTAGCGCTTCTTTGCTGGAACTTGTATCTCCTTTCATCTGTCGTCTTAGTTCTATAAGGGTTTTAGTAGGTTGACTTAGTTTTTCATCTTTTTGGTTTGTTGGACAGTATTTAGTTTGAGCCTGTTGTATTGTGGTGATTATTTGCTTGTTCAGTATATTAATGTCTGTTGTTGTTGTATCTTTTAATGTATCATTAATATATTTTTCGAACTCCTGAATATTAGTTGGGTTTACCCATTTCTTTGGGTGTTTCTTATTTATCATTTTGAGTCTTTCCTTTTCGATCGATATTTCGAGTGATCACAGGTTAGTAAGAGCTAAAATAACGATATCATTGATATAGTCCATGATAAATATTGTAAATAAATAATGAACGTACATTGAACTCAGTGTTTTATTCCTTACAATCTAAAAAATATGTAGATGTGTAGCCGAAAATGTACAGGCACCAGAGAGGCAAGTATGGTATTGACACTGATAACAGAAAGGTATCTTGATGTTCAAAAACGGCTGTATATGTGCTTTGCTGATTTTTGAAAGGCCTTCGATCGCATAACACGGAACATTGATTGATGTGCTAAAAAAAGTAGAGATGGACAGACACGACATAGCTGTCATAAGTAATACATACTGGAACCACATAGAATGCGTTAGAACAGAGAACGGAAACACCAATTACATAAATATAGAACGAGGAGTGAGTCAAGGATGCATTTTGTCCCTCCTATTATTTAATGTATATGCCGAACATATAATCAGAGCTTCTCTTGAAAATTACCCTGAAGGTGCCAGAGTTAATGGAATCATCGTTAACAATGTAAGATATGCCGATGGCACTGTATTATTAGCGGAAACAGAAAACCAAGTTAAGATATGGATGGACATATTATCAGAAGAAAGTCACAGGCTGTTAAAGTCATTCTTCAGAGTTCCCAAAGCTTCATATTCCTGGGCAGAGAGCTAAATACTCAACTAGATCACTGAAAAGAAATCATAAGACGCATTGAAATAGCAAGGTCTGGTTTCATGACCATGCGTCAAAATGCTCTGTAACCCCAAGCTATCAGTCACAATAAGATTGAGAACACTAAAGTGTTGTGTGTGAATGTGTGGTCTCTATTACTATATGGTTGCGAGACCTGAACATTAAAACAGTATGATGTTAACAAATTGAATTTATTCGAAATGTGGATGAACCGCCGAATGTTAAGAATAAGCTGGGCAAGCAGAACCACGAATGAAAAATTACTGAAAATAATAAACACACGTCCTCATCTGGTCAATACTATCAAAATTAGAAAGACGTCATATCTAGGACACAAAATGCATGCTTCGTAGGGAATTTGAGCAGTTCCAGGTAATATTAGAAGGCAAGATCGAAGGTAAAAGGGGTTAAAGAAGAAAGAAAAAATCTTGGCTCCGAAACATCAGAGATTGGACCCACACAACAGGAAATGACTTAATTCATCAAGTCCAGAATAGAGAGAAATTTGCCATATTTACCGCCAACCTCAATAGAGAAGTCACTTAGGAAAAGGAGCCGAAAATATCATTTTATTATTTTTCTTCGAGAAAAAATAAAGCGTTAAAACTCTCCGTAAAAAGCGAAGCCTTTAATTATAAAATCTTAAAATCATCTTTATTAAAATGTGAAGTCAACATTTAATAATTCACTCAAGAAAATGGGCGGAATGCATAAAACGTAGTAGATGCTATTGCTTCAGCAAATAGTCACTACTTTGTAGCATTTTCTTTTACATAAAAGTAGGTGCTATTGTTGAGAAGAACTTACTACACAACAGAAGTACCTACTACTGACCAGAAGTATCTACTACAAAGCATAGCGCCAGCCGTGTCTGCATTACACCAATCGTGATGGAATTAGTTTTCCATGTGCTTGTGATTTGTGAATTCACATTTTTACGTACCAAATTATTAGAATTGTACATGAGTAAAAAAGAGTGACTCAGATCCGAAGCGACAAAAGAGTTACGCGAGGATAAAAATGAACAATTGTTATTTGTTAATTTTCTTCACAATTATTAAATTTTATTTGATAAAAGAATGACCCCAAAAATTAAGAATCTTCTTCTTAGTTTGTAAATTTTTCTATGACACACATTCATAAATGCTGCCCTATTGTAACAAAAAAAAAATACCTACGCCGAAGACGTCCACCCACCAACATCACTTAAACTGAAGCAAAATACTACCAAACAAGCACATACTTCAAAAGCGTAGTAAATTCTTCTATGTAGGCTGGTAAATAGTAGCAAATACTACGGAGAAAAGCAAATGTTTTTTAAGTGTAGTGAAATCTTCAAAAATGTAGTACGTACTTGAAGCATTAGCATTTACTACATTTTATGCCACCATGGGCACTTTACTTTATAGCTAAACTCGTACCTACGTACGGTTATCGGAACAAACTCTTATAAAATAATACTTTTATTTGAACTTTAATGACTTGAATTACTTGGATTTTCCATAAATAATATATAAACAATAAATAACTTTTTATTAATTGTACGCCTTAAATAAATTATTATTTTTCAAATACACTATCAATACTATTTAATATGTAAACAACTCTTTGATTGATTTTATTATCATCGTAAAAGCGTTAAAAAGCAGTAGCAGAATGAACTGTATATCAAAATAGCGGGTCGGACACATCTCTACTTGTCACTGTCTTGAGTCTTGTCATAATATTATATTCGACTGAGTGCGTTGTATGACAAAGATAGCGAATGTTCGATTTCCACGGACATGGTGTCCATTTTTTTCGAATCCTGAAAAAACTAATAAATATTTTTAAAAAATTTAAACACAAAATGAAAGTCTAAATTATTACCGAGGGCCGAAAGTCCCTTAGAATAAATAAAAAGTTTATTTTGAATAAGATACTTGAAATTAAAAATCACACTACATTTTCTCTTAGTTTTTCACCCCTGTAACTTATTAAAATAAACAATATAGAAGTTCTCAGGGACTTTCGGCCCTCGCTAATAACGTAATCTTTCATTCTGCGTTTAAATTTTTCAAAAATACTTATTAGTTTTCTCAGGATTCGAAAAAAATTAATCCCCATTTGAATAGCATTGCAGCCGAAAACACGTACCCATCCTCTTCGTGAATAATTTCATGCATGGGAAAAGATTCTTCCCGTCAATGACCGATTATCCGAAAAATCAGTTATCCGAACATCCCCATTCCCCAAATTTAGAAAATAATACTGAAGTCTCACGGCAAAAACTTTTCCTATTTTAAGGATATTTTCACATACACATCTGATGTACGATGTACCTACATACTCTTACTGCATCAGATAGTTTATAAACATGTTATTCGTAAGTTTTGAGACGTAATCTTTCCAGTTGGTCAACCATGTTAGACATCAAAATATCGGATTAGTATCTACATACTTCCTCCATATTTCCTTTTCTTGTCTGTTTGTATAAAGTTATAGTTCGGAAAAGTTTCTCTAAATTGAATTTTTCTGTTTCAGGTATTACATGGAAGAGTGGACTCCGCATAGCATTTGAATTTCTGGAAGAATTCATACACAAATGTTATCCTCAAACATAGAAAAGTCTGTTATTTACATCAACTTGTAACAAAGTGTTTGTAAAAGACTCTGACGTTTACGTATCTAACTGAAAATATATTTTGCCTAATGCGATTTCGGTTTTTTATTATAGTATATTCAGTATTCCAGTGACGTAACCTTCATTTTACAGCTTACAAATTATTTAAATGTTTTTTTTTTAATTTTTATTATCTTGAAAAACCTTTATGAATTACAGTTGTTCAGATCGAACATTTTCGGACTTATCAGTCCGTCTTCAGTGAACTTGGGGATTTGCGCTAATAACCGCAGAACCAAACAGTAGGTACTTGGATTTAGATTGTTGTACATATACATTTAAAAAAGTAAAAAATTAGCCGACTATAAGTCGATAAAAGTAGATAGATTTTTGGAAATGCAAAGTCCCTACTCTAAATAGCAGATTACATCAATGTTGGACTGCCGAAGCCAGCCAAATTCGTAAAATCTAACTAAAAGACAGATGCCGAGTTTTTTTCTTATATCCACATTAAGTTCATGACTTGTAGATTACTGATCGGTCTACTTCGCAATGCTTATATAGACAATCTACATAGCACAGTTATTCAACACTGTGATGTTGATCAATAGTCGATTAGAGCTCAAATTATTTTTAACTAATAACAAAGATGTATTTGGATCTAGTCCCCATCGTATTGTCTATATATTTTTTCCAGAGAAGCTTTCTACCAAGAGTAATACCCAAATTTTTAACAGACCTTTGCACTGGGTGAAAGACATTGTTTATTAGGATAAGGTTGGGTATTTCTTTTCGTTTTCTTTTAAAAATACATAATTTGGTTTGGGAATCAGTGATACTTAGACCATGTAGGTTTCAATGTGTTTGTTCCTTCTTCGATAGATTTTGCTGCATTTTCTGCCTGTCAGTCGGGTGGACCAGTGAACATAAGGGGGAATAAGGTCCCGACTTGACAAGCTGAAGAGCATACTGAGGAGCCTACTCCTCTTTCACTCATGTCCAAAGAACGGCACGCCCTACAAAGCATGTCCAGCATTGGGACTAGACGTTTATGCTTCCAGAGCAGAGTGGTTCCAGGAGAGCTCATCTCGGACAATTAAAAACGCTTACCTGTGACTAGTACAACTATTGGTCTCGCCAAGCTTCTAGCAGCGCCTTACTGACTTCTGACACCTCAATAGATGGTCACGCTACTGTATCTACCTTCAAGAAGCAAAACAAATCACGTCCTCCAATTTCGACAACTTTACGATGGCTCTCTATCTCTTATTCTATTCCATTAGTCGCCTCTTACGATAGGCAGTGACCAGGATCATTGCAGTATTCTTTCGGCTGTAAGCCACATAGGTCGCTGCTAGATGGCTCTATTAAACCTCTATTTTGTTCTTATCTCCTTTCTTCAGAATCCACGTTTTAGATGCATACATAGCTATTGGAATAATGAATGCTCTTACCAGTGTTAATTTGTGCATTATTATGGTTGAGCTTTTTCAAATTGTTATAATCTTCATCATAGCAATTCTTGCGACAGTAAGCCTTCTACTTATCTCATTGTCACATCCTCTTTCAATTATTATAATAGACTACAGACCATGGTACAAAGATGACCAAGTCGTCTTTGTACCATGACTACAGACTACTTCAAAACCCCCGATCTCTTTAATATGTTAAATATTTTTATGTGCTCTGTCAATTATTATGATTTTTATCTTCATCATTAGCCCATACTCTTTCTTTTTCTCCTCTAGCCGTGTCATTATGTTCTCCATTTTTTTTTTGTTTTGAACGATTATTATAGCGATCGGTATTATACCTAATCATTATTAAATATGTCTTATCTTAATTTTTGTTTACTATATTTAAATATTTCTCTAGTTTACTTTTTGTTGCCACTAACATTTCTAATGTAAAGACAGATCCACCTGTTCAGCAGCCCATGATGGGGGAGTCATGCGGTGCCTAAGGGAAATATCTTTATCAATTTTATTCATTGTTTGGAGTTTTACGTAACAATTTAGGTAAATTTAACACATTTTCATACCATGTAATGGGTTTATACTCAGGAATTTTTTTGGTGGCTCAGCATGTGATTAACCTGTATCAGCACTGATGATGATATTTTTATACATCGAAAACGTTCTGTGATTAATGTAGCCGTTGAAGGGATTTTAATAAAATTATATACCTTTTATGAAGAATTTTTCAATAAAATTGTTTTTGTAATTAATGGTTAAAAGCAGGAACAAGAAAATTCTTTCCTTGTGGATGTTGGTAATTTATTTTTTACATTTTAATTTTTTTATTTAAAAAATAATCTTCTTTGTAGAATGTATGTTACGCCACTGGATCCTAGACCACCAAAAGCCTTAAGCTTGGGTATAATATTGAAAAACTATCTATAAAGTATATTGATAAGGTATATGAGCACAAAATGGGCTAACATTTTAGTCTTTATAACACTTATCAAATACTTTTGAAGTTTCGAGCTTTTCTAAAGAATCGGGAAAGCCATCTGTGTTTTTCTTTTGTTGAGAACTTCCTTAATCGAGAATAATGGATAATAAATAAGCGTGTTTATAATAAAAATATGGGCAAATCGGAATTTTATAGTTAATAAAATTACTAAAGATATGGATAAAAAATATTCGATTTTAGGGAATATTTTCGTAATTATTTCGATTGTTAAAAGTTCTGTCACTTGTGTCTTAAGATATGATAACACTAGTATAGAAAATACATTATTATCATACGGTTCAATTGGTAATCGTGCTCATAAGGTCATAAGGATCTTTTTTGCGAATGCTCGTTGCACTATCTATATTCTCTCACATTTATCTTCAATTCTCTCTGTCCTGCACTCCGCTGAATATCATCGTCGCATTTCATTTGCGGTCGACCTTTTGATTTACAGTATGTGATCTCCAAGGGCTAATTTCGTTTTCTATCTTCTATCAAGCAAGCAAGAGTGTTTAACCCAGCCTAAGAAACTTGCACACCCCTTGCGAATATGAAATTCGGGTGATACAATTTATTGGGGCAAGGAGATAATAGGGCATCACTCCACCCCTCCCCAATGCTCTAGACTATCCACCCCCTCCCGCGATAGCCCTCTGATGCACAATAGGAACTTAGGAGCTCTCTATCAGAGTGCGTCCTGCGTACAAGGACTACACGAAATCCTACCACGAACAATGCAGGTCAGCGTGAGGCCCTCTATTCCCTCTATCTACAGTGACTTATCATCGATCTGTATTACCAAACGATCATATCTTATAATTTATTTTGTAAAGAACTGTGAGCTAGTTGCAGCGCTATCTGATTATTCCAACGAGATTAAGGATACTCATCTGTTACATGTGTCTATTCTCATTTATGGTTAGATGCTAATGAGCACAATGAATAAAATAGAGGCGTTTCAGATGTGGTGTTACCGGAGAATGCTCAAAAGTTCATGGACTACACGCAATAGCAATGAAGAAGTTTACAAACTGAAGCTTCTAAATATCTTCAATGTAAGAAAATTTAGCTAATTTGGTGATGTAATAAGAAGTAGCAAATAACATATTCCTTGTCTTATTATCTAGGAAATACTAGAATGGATGGTCGCAAAATGTTCTCATGGTGGCACAATATACTAAGTTAGACCAGGCTGGATGTGGAGCAACTTTACTCAATCCCAAAGTAACCAAAGTTTAATGACATTGTCATGATGATAGCCAACACATAAACACAGGTACTGCACTGAAAGAAGAATTGTCTCAGTGACAATAAATAAGGTTAGTATTTTAGGATGGAACATCATTCAGCAATCGACAATACTCTTCCAAGATGTTTTTTCGTTATCATACTAACTATAGCCTTTAAAAATTTGCTGATTTTCTCCAATGTTACTTGTCTTTGATAATTTTTTCGCATTTAAGAAAACTACATTGCAGGTTTGATACAGACTGTTTAGTGTTTGATTAGATATACCCCATTGAAGGAAGCGCTAAAACCGGCAACATTGCTATGATAATGAGTTGCATTGCCGCTGTAGAATGACGAATGACTGAATGAATCATTGCGAATCCGATGCATTAGGTGGGCAGCGGGGAAGCAGTATTGCCATTTATAGTGCATATATCGTATATCTAATTGAAAATTAAACAGTCTATATACCGTCATATGTAATATTTGTCAATAGAGAGAACATTTCCATATCTTTAGTAATTTCATTTGCTAAAAAAATACTCTAGTGAACGAGTTTTTAATGATTAACAGAGACATGATCGAGCTAGCATTAGGAAACCAAAATGACACTGAACCACAGCAAAACATGGCCTGTCAGCACCATGGCAGTGGTGCAGCTGCGGGTAAGTCCCCAGGGGGGACAGTACGAGATCATCGAAAGCGAACGATACGAAGAAGACAAACCTATAGTGTCTGTCAAGGAGGAGGATATTAAGATCAGCGATGACGGCTTAGTTGTTCCTCTCTTGGAAAAACATCTGGAACTGTTTACCAAAATGGCGTCTGTTCCTAATTTGAAAACTACGATCCGAACGGATACTGTTTCGACAATTCTGGATCCTACTGATTTTGACTCGGAAAGGAATGAAGTCTGTGGTGAGTTTATATTTTTTTTATTAATATAGTCCAGGAAGCCACTGCGCATCCGCTAGGAAAAATATTCTGATTCGGATTTTTTGCACAATCTTACTCAAAAAGGACTCCTTTTAACAAATTTGCATGTTGCCAGGACCAAAAGGTGGTCAAAAATTTTTTAAACGTTTTTCTTTGTTTTTTTCCTAAAATTATTTTTTTTGCATGGAAAAAAGTCTTTTTAGGTTTTTTGGATTATTCCAAACAGAAAAGGTCTTTAGTAACTTTTCTCTAAAAATGATAGTTTTTGACATATAAGCGATTAAAAATTGAAAAACTGCGAAATCGTCCATTTTTAACCCTCAAAAATTATGTGAAAAACTGAAAATTTGAATGTTGCCAAGGTAGGTAGATATTCTTTAAACATCGATTGATGAAATACCGAAGAGTTTTTTGCAATAAAATATTCAAAACTCCTTTGTGTTTGAATTGCTAATCAAGCGTGCGCGACACTATTTTCCACCGACAGTATGGTGCAAATGAAAGGAATAAATTCGTTATTTCGTAAACCGGCGACTTCAAGGAAAAATCCAGAAACAGGTCGATTTTTATTTTTAAGTTATGATATTGTGGCATATACGGTATACTAGTGACGTCATTCGTCTGGGCGTGATGACGTAATCGATGATTTTTTTAAATGAGAATAGGGGTCGTGTGGTAGCTCATTTGAAAGGTTCTTCAATTCTCTATTAAGTAATGTAAACATTTACATAATTATTTATACAGGGTGTCCTTCTACTTCTTTTTTTGTCAAATAATTTAATTTAATAAAATTTTTTTGGACACCCTGTATAAATAATTATGTAAATGTTTATATTACTAAATAGAGACTACTACATTGTTTGATTTGCTTGTCTGGATAATGTTCAGAAGAAATGCGTTCAATGTGCTTCCCCGTTTAGGATTTTGTCCTCTTCAGGGTTTGAGGTGAATGTATTGTGTTGGCAGCAAAAGCAAACAGTCCGAAAAACACACTGTAAATAGAGAATTGAAGAGCCTTTCAAATGAGCTAGCACACGACCCCTATTCTCATTTAAAAAAATCATCGATTACGTCATCACGTCCAGGTGTATTGACGTCACTAGTATACCATATATGCCACAATATCATAACTTAAAAATAAAAATCGACCTGTTTCGGGATTTTTCCTTAATGTCGCCGGTTTACGAAATAACGAATTTATTTCTTTCATTTGCACCATACTGTCGGTGGAAAATAATGTCGCGCACGCTTGATTAGCAATTAAAAAATTAAAAAACAAAGGAGTTTTGAATATTGTATTGCAAAAAACTCTTCGGGATTTCATCAATCGATTTTTAAAGAATATCTACCTACCTTGGCAACATTCAAATTTTCAGTTTTTCACATAGTTTTTGAGGGTTAAAAATGGCCGATTTCGCAATTTTTCAATTTTTAATCGCTTATATGTCAAAAACTATTATTTTTAGAGAAAAGTCACTACAGACCTTTTCTGTTTGGAATGGTCCAAAAACCCAAAAAACTTTTTCCATGCAAAAAAAATAATTTTAGGAAAAAAACAAAAAAAAAATGTTAAAATTTTTGACCACCTTTTGGTCCTGGCAACATGCAAATTTGTTAAAAGGAGTCATTTGTGAGTAAGATTCTGCAAAAAATCCGAATCAGAATATTTTTCCTAGCGGATGCGCAGTGGCTTTCTGGACTAATAATATTCTTATCAAAACATAATTGACTGGAATGAGAATTATGTATATCTTAATTTGTTTTGACGTTTCGACTTCCAATACGGAAAAAACAGGATTAATTAAGTGCTTAAAGTTAATTATAAATTAGAAGAAGTACAAACGTAACAGCACATTCATTTCATAGTTCCCATTAGCTTTACTTCGGCTTCCGAGGCTTTATATCGGTTCTTTGAGCCCTGTTTTATTTTACAATGGGTATGATGCTAACCTGGCCCATCAATCCCCCGCTTTTATCCGGGCTTGGGACTGGCTGTGAGCATAAACGCGGCTTCTGAGCTACTCAGTCCATCCAGTTTTGGCGCTCATAACCCCCAGGCAAAGTTAACCAACGAGCTTCTAAACATGGAGGAGAAAGTATAACTCTAGAGATGATAAAACTTATACAAAAACTAATATTGCACTACAAAACACCAGACGCATGGAGAACCAGCATAATAATACCAATGTTCAAGGAAGGAGACAAAGAAGACCTCAACAATTATAAAGGTTTCAATCTACTGAACACCGCCCTTAAGTTTACCACAAAAGTCCTAACCAACAAAATAAATAAACCAACAATTTTATCAGATGAACAACAAGGATTCAGATCCGGAAGATCTTGGTAGATGTCGTATTTGTACTAAAACAAATCACAGAAAAATCAATGGAATACAATAAATCAGCATATATATGTTTTTTAGGCCTGACAAAGGCTTTCGATCCCATCCAAGTCCAAGACATCTTACACCTACTGTATAGAAGAAACATACCAATCAATATTATAAAAACCATCGAAAACATCTACTTCCAAAATCGAATACAGGCAAAGATAAATGGAAAGCTAACACAGTTTATACCAGTACAAAGCGGAGTCAGACAAGGTGACTCGTTAAGCCCACTGCTCTTTAATATAATAATGGATGAAATAATACAAGCAGTAAGTAAAGGTCATGGTTACAGAATGGGGAACAAAGAAATCCAAATATTATGTTATGCAGATGACGCCGCATTAATCGCTGAGTTAAGATTAACACACATATTCAATACATACAACAGCCAAGAAATACAATATAATAATAGGCTATTGATTATATTCAAAATAAGATAGCTAAAAGGAACTACAACGTTAACGGGGTTTTATTATTTGATATGGTCAATGGACATCTATATATGAAAAAACCGCGGAGTGCTACCATTTAAAGGGGTACGTTTTTGAGAAATGGGTGAATTAATCCCTGGGCACAGGTTACATTAGGGTGAGTTCTATGCACTTTTGATACAAATACGTCTACATAAAAATTGTTCCTGGTTAAATTTCCTATCTAAATATAACTTTTTAAAGTCAAAGATACTTTTTTTTACAAAAATATATTCAAAAGAAAAAGCACAAAGAAACCCAAAAGAAAGAAATTTTGTTTTTTGTCCCATAACTTTTGTCCACGGGGATATAGGTATAGACATTGCTTCACAGAAAAAAAACTTACATATTTTCTCTCTAAAATGATGTTTGGTAGAGGTCATTAGGATTTACAGTTTTCGAAATATGATTTTTCAAAGTTCGCCACTCACAGCAATTTTGGGCAATTTTCCTTGTTATTTCGCAAATATTGTTCTGTAACTTTTTTCTACGTAACTTTAGGTATATGCAATGGTACACGTACTAGGAATAGAAATCAATTACCTTTAAAATGGTCTACTGTATAACGTTGTACGACTTTTTTAAAGAGATTGTGGTTTTTCAAGGTTTTATACTTTTAACGATTTTTTTATAATATAATATAAAAATAAAACAAAATTATTATATAATATATTATATAATACCTAATATAAAATAAAATATTATTTTTTACATTTTTTACGATTATTTTTGAAATTTCTCATTATAACTTTTTTTCTTGTACATGAATATACTATCTATATATTGCGCAACAAAGAGGGCTTACTTTCTGTTCTTTAAAATGGTGTATCATCTATATTTAAATACATAATGGAAACCGAGTGATTCTTTGATATTTTTTTACCTGTATTATTTAAAATATTTCTTTTACAAAAATTACAAAAACATTAGTCTTAAAAAACTTCACTTTAGTTAAAATTATTTAAACGTTGACATTTAAAAAAATTTCAAAATCAAAGTCCATCTCTTCGTTAGCATTAGCTTCAATATCTTCCTCTGACACTTCAGTTATCTTAGAGTTCCCACAATTAGTACCCATGCACATGCACCCTTTGCAGAATATTGAACAACTAATTCCTATCTTTCTACAACCGCAGTTTTTTGTACATCCTTTGGTACATTTACATGCTATTTTTTCAAGCAAAACTTGTGGTGCAGGAGCTTTGACAGTAAATATTGGAATTAATCCATATTTTCAAGTTTGCCCGGCCGAGTCAAGTGGATCAAAAGTATTACCTATAAAAAATAAGATTCAATCATAACACACAATCACATAAAAAAGTTATAATGGGGAATTTAAAAAATAATCCTAAAATCAAAAATCGTTGCAAGTACTTATTACAATTTGAAAAAGCATATCTTATTCAAAAATAATCCTAGAATTTTTTATAATACACCATTTTAAAGTAAACAGAATAAGCTTTCTTTTTTATTATATAATATATACCATATAGAAAAAAAAGTTATAATGGAAAATTTAAAAATAATCGTAAAAATATAAAAACTCGTTAAAAGTCTTGAAAAAGATAACCTCTTTAAAAGAAGTCGTACAACATTATACGGTAGACCGTTTTAAAGGTAATTGATTTCTATTCCTCTTACATGTACCATTGCATATACCTAAAGTTACGTAGAAAAAAGTTACAGAACAATATTTGCGAAATAACAAGGAAAATTGCCGAAAATTGCTGTGAGTGGCGAACTTTGAAAAATCATATTTCGAACACTGTAAATCCTAATGACCTTTACCAAACATCATTTTAAAGAGAAAATATGTAAGTTTTTTTTCTGTGAAGCAATGTCTATACCTATATCCCCGTGGACAAAAGTTATGGGACAAAAAACAAAATTTCTTTCTTTTGGGTTTCTTTGTGCTTTTTCTTTTGAATATATTTTTGTAAAAAAAAAGTATCTTTGACTTTAAAAAGTTATATTTAGATAGGAAATTTAACCAGGAACAATTTTTATGTAGACGTGTTTGTACGAAAAGTGCATAGAACTCACCCTAATGTAACCTGTGCCCAGGGACTAATTCACCCATTTCTCAAAAACGCACCCCTTTAAATGGTAGCACTCTACGGTTTTTTCATATAGAGAGATTCATTGACCATATGAAATAATAAAACCCCGTTAACGTTGTAGTTCCTTTCTATAGTACATAATCAATAGTCTATAATATCAGCAAAAAAACAAATGTATGACAACATCTAAATAAACACTATAAATTAATCAGAAAATAATACAGCAGGAAGCAAGGTTTAGACATCTGAGAATAGATATATCTGAGAATGTAGTTACAGTTACGGAGATGTTGAAGAAAAAGCGGGAATGTTAAAAGCAAGTAAAGCGGCGAGATCTCTTCTTAATGAGACAATCTGGAAGAACAAACACCTAAGACAAGACACAAAAGCAAGAATCTATAAAGCAGCAATTAGACCTATATAGACATACACTGAGGAGACAAGACCTGACAAATCTAAAACGAGACGATTACTAGAAACAACAGAGATGAAAATACTTCGACGAATATCATCGAAAAGTCTGTTGGATAGGGAGAGAAGCGAAAACAAAAGAAGAGCATGCAATGTAGAAGACATTAATGGATGGGTGACAAAACGGAAACAGGAGTGGAACGAACACATGAGTAGAATGGCAGATAATAGGATAGTACGAATAGCACGAGATAAGTCACCAAATGGACGAAGTAGTACTGGCAGACCAAGAAAAAGATGATGCGATAATTTAAACAATTTAGGAGGGTAATATTGAAGAAGAAACAGGCTTTAAAGCCTACATTAGCTGAATTAGCTTTACTTTTACTTTTAGCTTTACTTTACTTTTAGCCATTAGCTTTACTTTTTCTCTCTGTACATATATGTAAAATATGAATTTCTGAAAATGATTCTTAATCAAAAATACACATCAGTCTTAAAGTAATGACTTAAATATTATAGACCTGGATCCTGCGTAACAAAATAGTTGATCAATAGCAAGCTGAAAATTTGTTAATAGTTTAACGGTGTCTAGTCGGACAAACTTTGATGCATGGGAACATTGGAACAGGGGAAGTTTAAATTGTGGAACAGTTTAAAAATTTGGAACGTCAGACTACGAAAACGTTCCTTGTATTTTGGCGAACAGAACTTCCAATTGCTTTGTTACCATTTCACTAAACTCTCATGCAAAAATCAGGCTTTTGTTTATCACCAACTGGGCATTTTAATGAGTGGACCACGAAGAACATGTCAAATGACAGGATTCATGTTGTAATATCAGTCTGATGTTTGCATGAGAGTTTAATGAAAGGGCAACAAATCAATTGGATGTTCTGTCCGACAAAATACGTATTCGTAATCTGACGATCCAAATTTTTAAACTGTTCCACAATTAAAACTTCCCCTGTTCCAGTGTTTTCATACATCAAAGTGTATCCGACTAGACACCGTTAAGCTATTAACAAATTTTCAGCTTGCTATATTAATCAACTTTTTTGGTACGTGGAATCCAGGCCTATTATTTATTCAATTTAGGATTACTTTAAATACTGCACGGTTTCTGTAAAGTGATTAATTAGTGCACATTATCATCCAATATCCAATCCGTCTCCACTTCCCTAATTAATTAACAAACATGGTAACTGAATATTTGGAAATGATCCACTTGTCAGGCGATAATAGTGTTTTGTACTACACATCTGATCCAATGCTCAAACCCGGAAACGGGATATACGTCACACGACAGGTAGCTGTCAGGATTTGAAGAACGAAACTTTTGGAGAGAACAATGTCCGAGTATGTGTCCGGCGTCAGGTCATCCGACGCCGACGTGATCCCCTGTCACGTGACAATGCCGATGTCGATGTTATGATTTTAAATAAATCTCAATATTCAGGATTTCGTTGTAAAATTTGCTATTTTGAAATTAAGTTTTGGAGTGTAATTTTCAGGTCAACTCCGAATTGCACGAACATATGGATTTAGGTTCTACTTACTACTTACTTAGGGGGTGATAAACCCCGATAGGCGGTCTATAAACCCAGTAAAAGGAAAGTTATAGCTCATGAAAAATACGTTCTTATTCGTCAAATTCCAAATCGAATATTTCAACATGAAATAACCAAAATATTAAGAAATTTTCGGGAAAAACTTATTGAAATTTTTAAAAGGGTTAATAAAAGCTTTGTTTTTATTTTTTATAAAAATTTCCAGCAACAAAACTAAACGAGTTATGCTCAAAATAAAATTGGCCCTTTTTTTTGGTTAAAAAGATCGTGAAAATCTCCCCCGATTTAGCACCCTAAATAAAATTCATCGTAAAATTTTTTTTTAGAAAAATGCTCTTTTTTCAAAATAACGTTAAAAAGTATTAGCGATACGAAAAATCTCAGAGTAAAAAATGTTTGCTTTGATAAATATGCTAGTTTAATTTTGCTTTTCTGTAAGACAAAAATTGGTTAAAATATTTCTGTTCAAAGTTTGCATACACTCGTGATTATTGACTCGTTCAACTATAACCCTTTCAAAAATAAGCACTCTAAACCAGTGAAACTTTCAGATCATATAAAAAATACATAAGTAAAGTATAATGTTTGTAAAGCGGTAACGATTAATTTTATTTGGGGTGCTCAACAGGGTGAGATTTTCACGATCCTTTTTTACCAAAGTAAACGAGCGTAACTCGTTCAGTTTTAATGGTAGAAACTTATATCAAAAATAAAAATAAAGCGTTTTTTAAACACTTTAACTTTAAAAATGTTTTAATGGATTTTTCCCGAAGAGTGCTTTATTTTTTAATTATTTCACGTTGAAATATTCGATTTGGAATTTGACGAATAAAAACGTAATTTTCATGAGTTACAACTTTGCTTTTGCTGGGTCTATAGACTTAGCGAATTTATAACTTTTTTAGTAAGAATAGTTTTTTCGAGAAAAAATTTAGTTTTTGCGTTATTTGCGAAAAACCCTCTGAAAACGTGTTTTTTTTTTGTCGAAATATAAACATTTTCAATTGCAAATAACTCGAAAAGTATTCACCTACTTAAAAAATTCTATAGAGCGAAAGTTGCTTAGAATTAGTCAATTTATTTATTTCCGAACTTATTTTAAACGCGCGTTTTTTCTCCCCCGTAAAAGCAACCAACGGCACAAGTTTAACTTTAAAGTGGAGGGTAAGTAGATTCTAAAGTCAAATTTTCATGCAATTCGGAGTTGACCCTGAAAATTACACGGTATAGCCGTATTTCCCGTTCATTTAATGGGCTATAACAGTTATTTATGATATAAGATGATATAAGTGTTAAAAGTACAATTTTAAGGCACGAAGGTTTTCACATGAATGCCTTAAACATGTACTTTTAAAACGTATATCATACAATATTTCTTCTACAAACGTAGAAAATGGTAACCATGGAAAATGGTAAAACTGCAGTGCAAGAAATTCATTTTTCAAATTGCGCAAATTGTACTATTAATATTAATGTTAATAAATAAAATATAAATATTTTGACGTTTGCTTTCAAAATTTGACATTTTACTTTTAACTGCAGTGCCTTAAAAATTTTAAAGCGCCCAGTGCTTTAAAGTGACATTTTTAAGGCTCCTATGGAGTGCTAAAAATTGCATTTTTAACACGTTTGTAGAAAAAACATTTTATGTTTTTTAGTGGCTATAACAATATAATACAATACAGCATCTGTATCATCATCATTCTCTTTGCCTTATCCCTATGCGGGGTCGGCTTCCCTAATTGCATTTCTCCACACAATTCTATCTTGGGTCATATCAATGTTAATCCCCTTTACCAACATGTCCTTCCTGCCTTATCGTCTCCCATAAGTCTTCTTTGGTCTTCCTCTCCTACTCCTTCCAGGAATCTGCACTTCAGCTATTCTTCGTATTGGGTGATTAACATCTCGACGTTGAACATGACCAAACCATCTTAACCTATGCTCTCTCATTTTGCCATCAATTGGTGCCACACCTAGACTTCCCATAATATACTCATTTCTAATTTTATCCTTCTTTGTCACTCCACTCATCCATCTAAGCATTCTCATTTCCGCCACATGCATTCGTTGTTCCTCTTTCTTTTTCACTGCCCAACATTCAGTTCCGTGCATCATAGCCGGTCTTATGGCTGTTTTATAGAATTTTCCCTTCAACTTCATTGGAATTTTTCTGTCACACAACACACCACTCGCTTCTTTCCACTTCATCCACCCAGCCCTAATTCTACTGCATGCATCTCCATCTATTTCTCCATTACTCTGTAATACCGATCCTAGGTACTTAAAACTATTGCTTTTCACAATCATTTCACCGTCCAAAGATACCATTTTATTTGTAGTAACTCCATCTTTAAATGAACATTCCAAATACTCTGTTTTTGTCCTACTAAGTTTTAAACCTTTTTCCTCCAGAACTTGTCTCCACTGTTCCAGTTTTTGTTCTAAGTCTCTTTCACTATTTCCTATTAACACTACATCATCAGCATACATTAGGCACCATGGAATACTACCCTGTAGTTTCGATGTTATCTGGTCCAGAACTAATGAGAATAAATAAGGACTAAGCACCGAGCCTTGGTGCAATCCTACTTTCACCTGAAATTTATCAGTCTCTCCCACACCTGTCCTAACACTAGTCGTTACTCCCTCATACATATCTCTCACAATCTTTACATATTCGCCAGGGACTCCTTTTTTATTGAGAGCCCACCACAGAATCTCTCGAGGAACTATCATATGCTTTCTCAAGATCAATGAATACCATATGGGCGTTGGTCTCTTTATTCCTGTATTTTTCCATCAGTTGCCTTACAATGAAAATTGCATCTGTTGTTGATCTGCCCTGCATAAAGCCAAATTGATTATCGGATATTTCGGTATCTTCACGTATCCGTCTATCAATTACTCTCTCCCATATTTTCATGGTGTGGCTAAGTAGTTTTATAGCTCTGTAGTTTGTGCATTGTTGTATGTCTCCCTTGTTTTTGTAGACACTTACTAATATACTGCTTCTCCATTCGTCTGGCATTTGTCCAACTTCCATAATTCTGTTAAATAGACCTGCTAGCCAACTTATTCCTGTCTCTCCCAATGCTCTCCATACTTCCCCAGGAATATCATCTGGTTCTACTGCTTTTCCTTTCTTTATTTTTTGAAGCGCTTGAGCCACTTCCTCGTGTGTTATTCTGGTAACCATTGCTGTTACTGTCTCCGTTAACTCGACAGGCTGTCTGTCATAATGTCGACAGGCTGTCTGTCATGTTGTATCCCGCATAAAGTACGTGCCTCCTAGTGGCGGGATACGGGCAACAATACATTGACTTATAGGGCAGTCCTTACAGTAGGGATCCTGGCCTATACAGAAAAATGCAGGCGGGTGTGGGGTAATACTGCACTTTGGTTGCATTGGTGGTGTATTGGCTAAACGTGCAGGGCAGAGTATGGTGCTGATAGAAAAGGCATTCAGGCATCAAATATCCAAAAAATCTTCTCAGGCCATAATAATGAAAATACCTTCTCCAAACGCAATAAAAACTTATACTGAAATACAGCATCTGTATATCGCACTTTTATTTATTTGCGACTGTGATTAAATTTCTAGATTAAGATTTGTAGGAATTCCTTAATTTACTCACAAATGAAGTTCATTGCACGCCGAACAGGAACAAGCAGCGCAGATAATTCAACTGAATAAATTTGTAGTCTCTGAGTGTACGACTTGAATGTATTCATAATTTGGTGGACAGAATTAAAATGTGGTTTGTTTGAGTTCTATTCTTAACATGTTTATAGTGTCATATTATTATATTAGGTATACTAAGCTTCGTCTTATTTTACGTTTGTTTTTTAGGTCCATCCCATTTTTAAATTCTGACAATATTAAGTAATTACAATCGGAAAAGTCTGGTATTTTTTAAATAATTGATGGATACGACCGTTACTTGATGGAAGTTCATTTTATCTAACAATAAAACACTGGAAACGTTTGTTTTCTATACTTCCACAAAATTTATTATAACTATGTGACTACAGCTGTTTCGGTAGTGCCTTTCTCAAGTGATTTAGTTTACTATGGGTTTGCCTTTTTAAAGTCTTTAACTGAAGAGGTTGAGGAGTGGTTTGTCTCGTGTTGGTCGTTCAGAATTATATCTGTATTTTTCAATTTATTAATTTCCATAGATTCTAATAAAGATAGCTTAATGCCTTTATTCTGAATATGCAGAATTTGATACTGCTCATTAAAAAAATGATTATGATCTAGAAGGTGAAGTGCGTATGTAGAAGTGTCTGTTTTTCTATTGTTGAAAGCCCTTTTGTGTTCTGCTATCCGTTTGTCAAAGGTTCTGCCAGTTTGACCGATGTAAGTTTTCGGACAGTCACCACAAGTTAGTTTGTAAACACCACTCTGTAGTTGTTTTCTCTTTCGGCTCTTATTGTTCTTAATATATTTGCTTTAAGTTGTTATTAATGTGCTATTAAGAACAATAAGAGCCGAAAGAGAAAAACAATGGTGTCTACAAACTAACTTGTGGTGACTGTCCGAAAACTTACATCGGTCAAACTGGCAGAACCTTTGACAAACGGATAGCAGAACACCAAAGGGCTTTCGACAATAGAAAAACAGACACTTCTACATACGCACTTCACCTTCTAGATTCTAGATCATAATCATTCTTTTAATGAAGAGTTTTAAATTCTGCATATTCAAAATAAAGGCCTTAAGCTATCTTTATTAGAATCTATGGAAATTAATAAATTAAAAAATACAGATATAATTCTGAATGACCAACTCGAGACAAACAGCTCCCCACTCCTCAACCTCTTCAGTTAAAAACTTTAAAAAGGCAAACCCATAGTAAACTAAATCACTTGAGAAAGGCACTCTGCCGAAACAGCTGTAGTCACATAGTTATAATAAATTTTGTGGAAGTAGGTATAAAAAACAAACGTTTTCAGTGTTTTACTGGTATTTTTTGTTTGTTAGCGCATCAACTGAAAAATATTCGGCGTATTTTCTGTAGTTAGTCCTTATCAATATTGTCATTTTCAGCCCTTTCCAATGTCCGTTATGTTGCAGATCAATCATCATCATCAATGGCGTTACAATTCTGCGTGAGTCTTTGCCACGTTTACTATTTCCTTCCATGTTTGTCAGTCCTGTGCCACTAATTCCCATTGTCTCACTCCCATTTTCTCCAGATCTTCTTTGACTGCATCTTTTCACCTTTTTCTAGGCCACCCTACAGACCTTTTTCCATCTGGCCTTTCCCAAAACACATTGTTTATAAGGCGATTGTCCTTACTGCGTATCACATGCCCTTTAACATAACATAACTCTTTTTTTTGTATCTACGCCTCCATTCGTTTGTCAAGCAAGGGCCATATATCATTCGAAGGATTTTACGTTCCCACACCTTCTTCTTTAGGTGCCGTGTCTGTATTCAGACGCTGGCCGTCATCCTGTTTGCAATTTCCTGAAACCCTTCTCTATGGGCTGCTGCGCGAAATAATTCTTCTACTGTGGAGTGTGGAGCCACACCATTGTCTAATATTACGCAGCCATGAAAGTTTCTTTCGACCAATCCATCTCTCTCCTACACCAGCGATCTATTTGCTTCTCTTTTTGTTAGTGTCCTTGTTTCGCTTCCATACGCGACTGCTGGTCGTATTATGGCCTTATTATCTGGATTTTTGCACCTCGTGAAAGAAATTTTGACTTTATTAGATGTTGTCTTGCAAAAACGATCTGTTTCTTGCCATTATTCGCGTTTCAACTTTTCGCTCTATTTTGTTGTCATTTGTGATTGTTGATCCTAGATATTTAAATTCTTTAACCAGTTCGAAGTTACGATCGTTTATAGTAATGTTTTGCCTTCTTCGCCGTTTTTCTTGTTGTGTTACGAGCGTGTATTTTGTTTTGTTTTCTTTTATTTTTAGACCGATGTTTAATGCAGCTTCTTCAAAGCTCGAGAAAATATCCTTAACTTCTAATGTTGATTGTGCCACTGCATCTACGTCATCGGCAAAGGCGAGTACGATGTTTGCTCAAGGCCAGACAACGGATTCGGCACACAAATTTATGTGTGTTGAACCTTTATATTGGTCGCCTATTTCAAATAATGTAATTCCGATATACGTTAACTGCGTATGTCCCGTCTTTATTTGGCTTATTCTGTATATTATATGTTACAGTTCAAGTTGATTATCCAGTTGGAGTTGACTCCAACTAGTTGAGTTGACTCCAACTAGTTGACTAACGGCTGGTTTCAGTACAAGTTGACTATAAAAATATAAAATGAAGATTTATATTCAACATTTACTAGTAAAAGTAGACTCCAACTAGGAAAAGTATACAATTCCCAATGCCATTTAGTAAAAGTTGATTCTGATTCACACAAACAGCCGATTCTAGAAATTAAATGTTACTGAATATGTTCAAATTAGTCTAGGCTGTATCGTCGCCCCCGTTAGGTAAATTACTCCGATTCGAATTTTTTGCACAAACTTACTCAAAAAGAGGTCCTTATAACAAATCTACTGGGTGCCAGGCAGTACCTTGATCGATAAGTTGTTTAAACCATTTTTTTTAGACAAATTCACAAAAATATTTTTTTTAGATCATTTGGGTTATTCTGAGCAAAAAAGGTATTTTGTGATTTTTCTCTAAAATTGATTGTTATCGAGTTATACGCGATTTAAAATTTGAAAAATGCGAAAATAGCCATTTTCAAGGCTTAATAACTCGATTAAAATGCATTATTATGAAAGTCAGAAAGTGACCAAATCAAAGTTTATAGCCCCCTCTACAAGATCCAACAGAAATTTTTGTCACTATTTTATTACTAAGCTTTATCTTTAATTATTAACAATGAGCGCTAAGTGCGTATTAGGCGGCCGTCAATGGTGAGTGCTAAAGAGATGCACCATTCCAGCCGTCCAATGGTGAATCTCACTCGCACTCACATTGACGGCCACCTCAATACACGGTTAGCGCTCATTGTTGATAATTAAAAATAATATCTTATTAATGAAATAATGACAAAAATTTCTTCAGGATCTTATAGAGGTAGTTTTAATCTTTGATTTTTTTTAAGTTTCTGACTTTCATAATATATAATATCGTATGGCATTTTTGCCTTTCGGACAGTTCCGGCGCCAATTACATCTTTAACCCTGTTTCAAGTAACTAGTGTCGATGTACACTAGCCCAGGGGGACCGACTGCTTAACGTGCTCTCCGAGGCACGGTGAGACGGCTCGTGTCATTATTGAAAATGAAAATGGTTTGTCTTTAGCAGGGCTCGAACTCACGTGCACTGGCGTATGAGGCCAGCGATTATGCCGTTACTCCAACGACGCTCGCTCCACGGACGCTCGCTCGACTTTCACAATAATTATCTTTAACCGAGTTATTAAACTTATAGATCGAGTCACTAGAGAATGCTCCAATAACGGACTTAACATAAATGCAACAAAGACAAAGTTACTTGTGGTTAGTAAACAAGACGTCGGCCCTATGCAACTAATTGTCAATGATGAATCAATAACAAAAGTTAACCATTTTAAATACCTAGGATGTCGGATAAACGAGACACTAAATCCGGATGAAGAAATTAAAACTCGTATAGAAATTGCAAGAGGAGCATTTATGAAACTTGGATCTATTCTGAGCAACTCTCTGCTGAACTTACAACTAAGAATCAAGTTCCTAAAATGTTATGTGTATCCTGTATTACTATATGGATGTGAAACCTGGACCATGAAGGTTAACATGATGAACAAATTAGAAGCCTTTGAGATGTGGTCGTATCGTAGAATGCTCAGAATATCTTGGGTTCAACGCATTTCAAACAGAGAAGTCTTAAACAGAGTAGGTCAAGGCGAAGGTGACTTAATGAAGATGATAAAAAAGAGAAAACTTGAATATCTGGGGCATATAATGAGAGGTAGCAGATAGAGGATGCTGAAGTTAATACTCAATGGAAAGATCGACGGAAAAAGGGGAATTGGTCGAAAGAAATATTCATGGCTCCGAAACCTTCGTCAATGGACTGGCTTATCAGCAGATCAATTGTTACATGCCGCACAAGATCGAGAACGATATCGGCAAATTGTTATTGAAGCTACCCACGCCTAAAAATTTGGGCACGGTACTTAAAGAAGAAGAAGAAGAAGAGTTATTAAACCTTGAAAATGGTTATTTTGGCGTTTTTCAAATTTTAAGTTGCTAATAATTCGACAACAGTCAATTTTAGAGAAAAAAAAGGCCCAACGGATCTAAAAAAAAATTTGTATGAAGTGAAAAAATTATGTATTTTTGCGAATTTGTTTAAAATCATTGTTTATCGCCAAACTTCACTAAAATCAGTCATTATTGTACTCATTTGCCCTCATTTTCGGCAGTAAAGTAACACTTTGTTGTATTGAAAGAAGAATGTTACTTTACCTGCCGCGATAATTAATCAAATTAACCGAGATTGAATGTAAGTGGTCAATGGCAGCAATCGATTATTTATTTGAGTGAAATTAAAATTTATTTACTTTAATTATTAAAAATATTGTACAAAATTTATCTTATTATTAATAAAATTATGTCAAAAGGTAAAATTCTATAGTGTTTCGCAATTATATTCATACAAAATAAATCAAAACTTTACAGATTTAGTAATTAGGTAGGTATACAATATTGATAACTATCGATTAAACATCAAAACCGGCCATCATGCAAAAGTCATCTGTCATTACTGTCATTACTGTCATACGAATTTTCTATTTCGTCTAAAATTAAAAAAAATTCCTTAAAGTTGTAAGTAAGTGTTAATGTTTTTTATGATTGACGATACAATTTTACCACCTCAATACTCTTTATCGAACGCGTCTGTTCCTCTGCTCGTAATATCAGACTCGTTCGATAAAGAGTCACTTTACTGACTGACTTTACTGAAATTGGTTAAACAATTTTTCGACTGCGGTACCGCGTGACACCCTGTGTATTTGTTATAAGGATTGTTATACGGATGTATTTCTTTGAGTAAGTTTGTGTAAAAAATCGAATCAGAATAATTTACCTAACGGGGGCGACGTTACAGACTATACTAATAAGTAGTTGAAACGGTCAAAACAAAGAAACGCACACTCATCAAAAATGCACTTGAGATTCTCGTATAATCAACATTTACTGAATCGATCCAGAAAGAGTCAACTCCAACTAGTAAAAGTTGATTTAAATTTTTAAAATCAACTTTTACTGCTCGTTTCAGTTGGAGTTGACTCCAACTAGTTGGAGTCAACTCCAACTGGATAATTAACTTGAACTGTAACATATATAAATTTCACAACATACTTACGTCATTAGAACATGTTTATCAATTTTTTGTGAATCTCGATACCTTTAATTTACCTCCGATTTACGCCTATGCCTTTTTTGTTGTTGCTGTTTTGTTTACTCACATTCACTGATATTCGTCGTATATATAAATAAGTGATCGGAAAAAGATTCCGCCGAATGCGTGGCTGCGTGGGTAACGAAAAGCTTTCAATTCAGTGTATTTTAAGATAAGCAACATGATTGTAACAGGAGCCCTTAAGCTGAATTTAATCACGACAAATTGTGTTTTCTTTCCGCCATTTCGACTTCAGACTTCCATCTGTTTTCACGCAGACAGAGATCATGTTTTCACTACGGGTCCCCGAAAATGAAATATCTGAAGGAAAAGAATGCCTTACTACGTTTAGCAAGTAATAAATTGAAAGAAAAAGCGAAAGTTCTGATAAAACGTCACAATTTATGTCTTAATATATAGAACACGGTGGAGATTTTGTTTGATAAATGTACAGGATATTAATGTAAAGTTCATTATTTTAAATGTTATGTTGAAAAGTCCATTTGTAAAGTTTGTTTGCCAGTTGTTTGTCTTTAGTCGTGATAAATGTTTTTAAAATGATGGCTTGAAATATTAGTCCGAGTAGTATCGGCGGCCTGGCTAGGAAAAATATTCTCATTCCATATTTTTGCACAGTCTTACTTAACATAGTCTTCTTCTTCTTCTTCTTCTTCTTCTTCTTCTTCTTCTTCTTCTTCTTCTTCTTCTTCTTCTTCTTCTTTTTGTATCGACATGACTGTCTGTTTTTTCAATGTGCAGTTGTCGTTCCGTCGTTTTCGTGATCTTCCAACTGATCGTCTTCCTTGTCGAACTTTATCACTTGTTCTATTATCTGACCCCCCAACTCCAATTTACATCTTATTGGTTTGCTGATTTTTCTGGTTTATTGCTTCGCCTATATGTTGAAAAGTCCATTTGTAAAGTTTGTTTACCAGTTGTTTGTCTTTAGTCGTGATACATATTTTTAAAATGATGGGTTGAAATATTAGTACGTGTCGAAATGTATTTACTAGGAAAAATATTCTTCTTCCATATTTTTGCACAATCTTACTTAAAATAGTCCCCTTGTAAAAAAGGTTTATGTTGCCAAGAGAAAATGATGGTCAAATATTGTTTAAACAAATTGTAAAATTTAATTTTTTGGTCCTATTTCTTGTTTTTTTTAATTATTCGTCTAGATCTGCTTTCTTGCGCTGTGGACTGAAAGGATCTTCTATTACTTCATCAAAATCTTCATCTCGAAGTTGAAAATTATTCCCCAAGTTTCATCATGTAATTTTAAATAAATTTCATCACAGTTAATAGCAGTATCAATATTTTCTTTTTTTATTTCTTTTTCTTTGCTCTCATTTTTCAATTTTAGGATAATTATTATTTCTCTACAACAAATACCTAGTTAGGTATTCTTTCTTCTGTTGTGAAATGGAAGCATCTTCTATTACTTCATCAAAATCTTCATCTCGAATTACTTCCCAAATTTTCCATCATGTACTTAATTCTAAATATATTTAAAATGATGGGTTGAAATTTGAAATACTAGTCCGGGTAGTATGAATGTATTGGCTAGGAAAAATCTGTGCTCTGTGCGTAAAGAGAGTTAAGTCCTAAAACACTGTTTTGAGATAAACGCATTTAAAGTTTGCAATCGTCTGTTCGAGTTATACTTTTGGAGTTTTTACAATAACCTATCCCTAAAAAGTTTTCTAAATAATTTTGATCAATTAAATAGTTATTTCTCTCAATAGAATAGTCAATAATTAATATAAATAAACCATATAGGTATTATAAAAAAAATAATAAACTTTTTCTTACATGGACTTAACACAATTTGCACAAATATCATGAACTTAACACGCTTAACGTAAAACACAAACTATTACGAAAAGCATAAAAAATAATATTTATTTAATAATAATAATGGGGATTCTTAAGACCAAAGTAACAGGTTTTAATAAAAATAGAAAAATACAAAAACGCAAGATAAAAACTTCTGTTTATTCATCATAAACCAAGTAAGTAATAATACTAAGTAAGTAAAATAATACCAAAAATAAAGAAAAACTGATATAAAGGAAAACAAAATAATATTTTTTTTATTATTTAGTATTTACATTTTTTCTCTTCTTCCTGCCAGTTTGTTTCGTTGGTTTATTTTCTTGGGAAACTGTCATTTTTTTCGTGGGTTTCACATTTACCTTCTTTTTTTTGTCAACTGGTTGTACTATCTCTTCATTTTCTTCATCAGGAATGTCATCAGGGTAGGTATCCTCTGCTTCATTTGAGGTAATTAAGTCTTTACAGAATTGGTGGTATACTGGTGAAATGTATGGAAGCAGGTCGAGGAGGTCATTTTTTTTTCTTCTTAGGTATAGGATTTTTTCCTGGGTAACTTAAACTAGGGTCCATTTTGCTAATGTTTTCTTTGCCTCTTCTTTTGAAACTAATGCATTGAAATGGTTGATTACAGTCTAAGGAATTCTTATAGTAAATTATTCCAGGCTCGTTTTTGACAAACTTCAGCCACTGTACATCTCTCCTGCTAAAATTGATTCCAACAACATCATCTTTTCCCTGCTGAAGGTCGGTTTTTAGCAGCTTAGCAAAGTCAAAGAAGCTATCTTGATTCAAAGGATGTTTCTTACCAGTACTTTGTATAAGTTGGGCCCAATCATGAGGATGGTGAATGTTTCCATCAAAAGCTGTTTTATTTTTTTCAATAAGGGCGTGGGATGTATCACACTCCATGTGCGTGTGACCAGGCACTAAAAATTTATGATTAATCTCTTCAAAGTTAGAAGAATTTTGCAGGGCTACCATACACATAGCAGCTACATGCGTATTCTTATTTTGACCACCAGTAGAGTACATGGTTTGAGTACATGGTCAAACTTTTCACAACGGGCTTTAAAGCTTCAGAAATAAATCTGTATACACATGAGCCAACTTCATTTGCACCTCTGCCAGCTATACCTTCATGCCAAAGGTAGCAGTAAGTTGTGCCATCACTGCAGTCGTAGACTGTTAGATTGAAAGTCCAAAGTTGGCGTTTATAGAAGGCTACAGAACTATGGACGAGTGGAGTGGGAAGGCATTGCTGCATGTCAAATGTCACAGTTTTGGTTGAATTGTCAACTTTTGTTGGAGTATTTGAGAGAAATATATGAAGATGCATGCAGTAGAATTATGGCTGGATGGATGAAGTGGAAGAAAGCAAGTGGTGTGTTGTGTGACAGAAAGTTCCAAAGAAGCTGAAGGGAAAATTCTATAAAACAGTCATAAGACCGGCTATGATGTAGGTACAGAATTGAATGTTGGCAGTGAAAAAGAAAAAGGAACAACGAACTCATGTGGCGGAAATGAGAAATCTTAGATGGATGAGAGGTGTGACAAAAAAGGACAAAATTAGAAATGAGTATATTAGGGGAAGTCTAGGTGTTGCACCAATTGATGCCAAAATGAAAGGGCATAGTTTAAGATGGTTTGGTCATGTTCAATGTCGAGAGGTTAATCACCCAATACAAAGAATAGCTGAAGTGCAGATTCTTAGGATTCTTGGAAGGAGTAGGAGAGGAAGACCAAAGAAGACTTGGGGGGGGGGGGAGACGATAAGGCAGGACATGTTGGTAAAGGGTATTAACATTGATATGACCCAAGATAGAATTGTGTGGAGAAATGCAATTAGGAAAGCCCACCCTGCATAGGGATAAGGAAAAGAGAATGATTATAAATAACTATTAACTATAGCTCACGACAGTATGTTAGTGTTAAGAAAAACAACCGTATTATGAACGATCTATCAAAAAAATAACAAAGGGAGCTTTATATTTCTTTGTCTAAAAGTGAAACGGCTCATTCTTACCATCGAAAGTATGTAATACATGTTTTTGCAATTAAAAGTTTAATAGATCATTGGTAGCACGGCCCAAAATCTACAGCACTATTAAAAATTTAAATAAAACTTACCAATGCTTAGACTTTCTTCAGACTCAAGTTCATCGTTTTTTAACATGTCCAATATGCGTTGTGCTCTGGATGACATGGTTAAACTTTTAACTAAATTCCTTGAAATAACCAACAAATAATCACAGAAGGTTAAACTTTTAACTAAATTCCTTCAACTAGACCAACAAAATAATCACAGAAGAAAACTCCAACTAAAATCTTAAAATCGTTATGTTGTTCATTAAAGTACAAGCTCGTTTGAAAGGACCTGATCAATATGCCACTGATTAGTAAAATAGCCAAATCAGCTTTAACAGCGCGCAGCGTACAAAGAGTCAACGCAATTAGTGTACAGGTACAGTATGTTAAGTCTCAAAACTGTGGGACTTAACACACTGTGTCTTCCTATTTCTTCAATAATGTTTAGTGTAAAGTGTGATATGTCCAAGTTCAGGACTTAACACGCATTACACAGTTAGTATTGACTGTTTTTCATTTGTGTAAAATGTATATCTCAGTTTAGGAATGGAATTGGACTTTACAAATTATACACCATGTAGATATCAAATTCTAACATACAGATAGTGCATTACCTCATTTCGACCATTTTTGGACTTAACTCACTCTACGCACAGAGCACAGAAATATTCTTATTCCATATTTTTGCACAATACTACTTAAAATGGTCCTCTTATAACAAAAATGCATGTTATACCAAGAGAAAATGTTCATCATCATCATCCAACCAATTTACGTCCACTGCTCGACATATGTGTCCCCCAATTGTTTCCACACTTCACGGTTTTGTGCTGATTGTTGTCAGTTTTTACTAATCCGCCTGATATCATCTGTCCATCGTGTAGGCGGCCTTCCTCTACTGCGTTTATCTTCTCTTGATCTCCACTCCATCAGCTTTCGTCTTGGTCTTGAGACCTTCAGCCTGGCGACGTGTCCTGCCCAGTTCCATTTGAGCTTGGTGATACGTTCTATAACATCTGCGATACCGGTTCTTTGTCTGAGATCTTCATTTCTTATTTTATCCCGTAGGCCGATGCCGCAGTGCAGGAAGTTTGCTAGGATGGTGGATGGTAGATACCCACCTGGCGACAATCCAGGTACTTATACCACGAATAATACAACGATGGTAGCCGCAGTGGCCTCCCACTACCATCTACCCACCCGGTGGTCCGCCAGGCGTCTATCCACCCATATCAGTCGTGTTTGATAATCCATCCGGGTAGCCTTGCTATGGATGAAAGCGTAATAAGTGCTGTGTATAAAATAAGGGCAATTTGGGAGCCAGCAGACCCACTTTGTGACGAAACATGGCTTAAAATATCTGTTTTATTTATTCTTTGCAGTTGCATTAAAAAAATCCAATATTCAAGTCAGGTGAATTTAAAAAACAATTTTAGCCTTTAAGTCGATTTTTCTCCACTTTCTGAAAAGTTAAGTGAGTGAGTTTTACCTCTAATATGACGATAAGCTAAAAAACAAACCAAATGTAACGTAACAAATGAAACAAACGATTCCTCAGCAGTCAGTTGGATACTGATTTCTGACTTCATTTCACTCTTTCACTGCGTCCAGGATGCAGCGACCCTCCACCATCCACCTTTAAAATCCACCCTCCAAGCCACCATCTAGCATACTGCAGTGCGGCATCGGCTGTAGGGTTACTCCCAGCATGGATCTTTCCATACGCCTTTGAGCAACCCTCATTTTCGACGCTGTTGTCTTTGATTAGAGTCAGTGTCTCTGCTCCATATAACATTACCGGTAGCACACATTGATCACACACTTCTCTTTTTAAACTGATCGGTATACTGCTCCTAAATATGTCTCTCAACGCTCCGTAAGCTGCCCCAAGCAAGAGTTAATCTTCTTTTTATTTCGCACGTTTCGTTATCTCTGCAAATACTGATTTCATGACCTAAGTAAATGTACTTTTTAGAGAAAATGTTACTTAAATGTTAATTAAATAATTATTTATGTAGTTTATTAATTTAATTTATTACATTTACTATACAGTGTGGGCAGGGGCGTAACAGAGGCCCCGCAGCATGAAGCTTGCGGGGGGGGGGGGGGGGCCCAATCGATCTGGAGCCCCATCTTGTCGTCTGATATTATGTAAAAATCTGTTATTGGTATATTATTTTACGTTGTGTGTTTAAAGTTAAGAACGTAAATTTCTAAATAGGCATGTTCGACAAGTAAATCATCTCATATCTATAAACTTAATCTTTTCTGGTCTCACGAATTTTTATGGTAACCGCAATAAACTATATTGCTTTGTACGTGACCATTGAAAGATTTGAGAATTGCAATTTGCCGAATTTCAGAACAATATTTCTAAATCTAAAATGGGTTTTCTCTTTACATTTAGTATTTCGATACAATTATCGACAGTAGTTTCCAGAGGCCCCCGTGGCATGGGCTATCAATATTTCATCGTCTTCATAACAGAATTTTTACTTCTTTGTTTCCCACTCTGTATCCTCTTCCTTTGTTGATGCTGTTGGCGATTTCATTCATGATTAAATTGAAGAGAATTGGGATCAATGAGTCCCCTGCCTTATTCCGTTACCTATGTCTATAGATTCTGTAAGTTGTCCATCTATTCTACAGGAACTTCTCTATTATACAGAAGATGGATTACATGTTTGAGTCTTGAAGCTTGCGGGGGCCCCAATATGCCAGTGGCTCCATCTTGTCGTCTAAGATATGTTTAAAATGTGTCATTTTTATATTTATTATAGGCATAGGTGCATACGCAACGTTTTTTAAGCTTAAGCAGGGTAGCATTGAAAATAAAGTTGTCCATCAGATAGATAATTATGTATTAATAAAATTGTAGCTATATTCGCTGATAGTAGTACACGAAGAAAGTTTTTCTTCCCATCAATAATACTATGGAATATTGTAATCATTTATTAATTTTTGTTCTTTTTTATTCTATACGCTGTGAGCTCGTGCGTAGAGGGGATATTTAAAGATTCGCGAGCGCCAGTAGTGACAAGTCTGTAAACGTTTACTGCAAATTTGACATAAATGTCAAAGTGATTAATTCAAAATTAAAAATAAAAACATTAATTATAAAAAATATTAGTTGGTCAAAGCTTTTCTAATCATTGTCATCATCGTCAAACGAAGCCATTTTAACTTTTCTAATAATCTTTCAAAAAGGACGGTGTACTGTGGACTACAACTTTTGTTGATTTCGATATTTTTCGAGTTATTGCGAGTGAAATTGTTTATTTTTCAACAAAAAAAAAACACGTTTTTAGGCGGTTATTGGCAAATAGCTCAAAAATTTTTATCGAATAAAATATTACCAAAAAAATATTTTTAGCAAAAATGTAGCTTATAAAAAACAAAAAAAATGGTCTATTCATGAAGTCAATCGACACAGTAAAAGCAAAATTAAAGCTCATGAAAAATTGTTTTTATTCGTCAAATTCCAAATCGAATATTTCAACGTAAAATAACCAAAATAAAGCACTTTTCGGGGAAAACTCAATAAAAATTTTTTAAATGTTTAAAAAAAGCTTTATTTTTTATAAAAGTATCTAGGATCAAAACTAATCCAGTTAAGCTCAAGATAAAGTTGGCCACTTTTTTTGGTAAAAAAATCGTGTAAATTTCCCCCTGTTTAGCACCTCAAATAAAATTAATATTTAGCGCTTTATCATTTACTTTATATAATATGTATTGTTTATATGATCTGTAAGTTTGACCTGTTCAAAGTTTTTATTTTTGAAACAAATTGGATTTTTAGTAGGAAAGGGTTTTTTTATTTTGGAAAAATGTCCTTTTTCAAAATAACTTAAAAAGTATTAGTGATACAAAAAATCTCAAATAGTAAAGAAATGTAGGTTTTGCTTTTATAAATATTATGGTTTTATTTTGTTATTAACACAAAAATTGGTTAAGATATGGCTGTTCAAAATTTGCATACACTCGTGATTAGTGACTCGTTCAAAAATAAGGTCTTTGGACTAGTGAAACTTACAGATCATATAAAGAAAGTTAAGTAATTTGTAAAGCGGTAATAATTAGTTTAATTTGGGGTGCTAAATAGGGGAGACTTTCACGAATTTTTACCCCAACAAGGGGTTAACTTTATTTTGAGTGTAACTCGCTTAGTTTTGATGCTAGAAACTTTTATAAAAAATAAAGATAAAGCTTTTTTTAAAAAAGTTTTAATGAGTTTTTCTCGGAAAGTTCTTCATTTCTTGGTTATTTCACGTTGAAATATTCGATTTGGAATTTGAAGAATAAGAAGAATTTTTCATGTCACAACTTTGTTTTTACTGGGTCGATAGACATCATTTTTTTTATAAGCTACATTTTTGCTAAAAATATTTTTTAGATCAAATTCTTTTTGAGTTATTTGCGAAAAACCGCTTGAAAACGTGGTTTTCTTGTTGAACAATAAACATTTTCACTCTCAAATAATTTAAAATGTATTGACTTTATTTATCACTTCGGTGGTGACACTGAAAATTACACGGAATCTCCGTATTTCACGGTCATTTACTAGGTTATTACATACACGTTTTTGTTAGAAAAGTCGTATTCAGTAACTTTTTTAAAGAGGGCCCCATTTCCAATTCTGCGGGGGGGCCCCGACGGAGTTTGTTACGCCACTGAGTGTGGGCCAAAGAAAAAAGTCCACCTCGATATTTGGCAGTATTTATTGGATTTTAGGGAAATGAAGAAACAGGTCTATTTTTGATACAAAGGGGACACATTTTTACGGTACATACATCTGTCATTTGTCAACCCGCTACCTTCCACTTTCCCCACCACTTATTTTTAAATAGACAATAGGGGTCGTGTGCTCGCTCATTTGAAAGGTTATTCAATTCTCTATTCAGTAATATTAACATTGACATAATTATTTATACAGGGTGTCCAAGAAAAATTATTTTGTAAATACTGCTGACAGAAAACAGAAAAAATGTTTGTTTGATAAATAGACATTTAGTATAAGAGCTGTGAGACATTTTTGAGTAGGTATTTTAGGCAACCTGAAAATTTTTCAGGTGACTCTTCTATGATAGCCTAATACAAAAATGCCGGTCTGGCTGGAGGGTAGCGGTTATTTTCCCCAAAAATCCCCCCCAAATTTAAAAAAAGAGTAAAAATTTTTTTACAAAAAAATATCGTTGATATGACTTGAAAGTAAATTTAAATATTCAAATATAAAGAAAATAAACAGACAAGGCGATTTGAGGGCGATTTTAACTCTGCAAGATACTTGCATGGGCGCCCCAGGATTATTTTCAGGGGGTGCATCTGAACTTCAGAAGATTTCATCTGAATCTGTACATACTATTAATGAGTATAAAATATACAATTATACATGCATACCTATGTACATTCCTTCCGGACAGGGAGGTGCAATTGTTATTTTGGCAGGGTATTTTTTAATTTTAAATATAAATATTCTAAAAAAGACACGTTTTTTTTGGTGACATTATCCAATTGCCATGTGATCAAACAAATTACGCGTGCATATAAATGAAACCACTATAGGTAAGCAGCAGTGTGAGAAAGAGCTTATACCGATAGCTGTTTGCGTCCTCTGTTGTAGCTGAGCGAGTCCGTTCGCTCGAGAAAAATCACATAACCTGGCGATATCCATGTTGTTGTTTCTCGAAACGTTAGAGTAATTATTATATATTATAGTTTTTCAAGTAACTTTTTCTTAATTAAAGAAAAATAATACGTACTATACAATAGATTTTGCAAATATGATAGAAAAAGACAAATTTATTATTATAAATATATAGGTAGAAAAGTATAAAACTATAAACTAAATTAATTCTGTGTCCGAATCTTGTACTTCTTCTTCAAATTTCTAATCGGAGCTTAAATGTTCATTCTCATCTTCTTCGTCAGACTCTCCTCGAGACTCAGATTCCTCTTCTACATGATCTGTAAATACTTGTAATATGTATTTAGAATTAATTAAAAATAATCTGTGATTAATTAATTAAGTTGCTACGTATTCTCTGTCCTTTTATACAGAGTCGAAGCCTGGACAATCACGGGCGCATCTGAAGAAAGACTTGCCATTGTTGAGATGTGGTGTTATCGAATAATGTAAAAAATATCATGCACACAACACTTAACACACAGGGAAACATTAAGAAAGATGAAAAAGGCAAAATAAGAAATACTCAACACTATGAAGGAAAGAAAAATGAGCTAAAATAAATATACATTCTCTTCTTCTTCATCAGATTCCCCTCGATACTTAGATTCTTCTACCTGATCTGTAAATAGTTGTAATATGTATTTAGAATTAATGAAAAATTAATTAGTGGTTAATTGATTGAGTTGCTACGTATTCTTACTTATATAACCAATGCTTAATACTTTTCCTTATATAACCAATCACATCACGTTTTTTATTTCTTAGTATATGACCAAAGTAGCTCATGTTTCTTTCCTTCATAGTGTTGAGTATTTCTTTTGCCTTTTTCATCTTTCTTAATGTTTCCGTGTTTGTTACGTATTCGATAACTCCACATCTCAACAACGGTAAGTCTTTCTTCAGATGAGCATGTGATTGTCCAGGCTTCGACTCCGTATAAAAGGACGGAGAATACGTAGCAACTAAACTAATTAATGATACAACTATTTACAGATCATGTAGAAGAGGAATCTGAGTCTCGAGGGGAGTCTGACGAAGAGGAAGAGAATGAATATTAAGGCTCAGATGAGGAGTTTGAAGAAGAAGTACAAGACTCGGCCACAGAAATAATTTAGTTTATAGTTTTATACTTTTCTACCTATATATTTATAATAATAAATTTGTCTTTTTCTATCATATTTGAAAAGCCTATTGTAAAATACGTATTATTTTTCTTTAATTAAGAAAAAGTTACTTAAAAAACTATAATATATAATAATTACTCTAACGTTTCGAGAAACAACAACATGGATATGGCCAGGTTATGTGATTTTTCTCCTGCGAACGGACTCGCTCAGCTACAACAGAGGACGCAAACAGCTATCGGTATACGATCTTTCTCACACTGCTGCTGACCTATAGCGCTTTTCATTTATATTCACGCGTAATTTTTTTGATCACCTGACAATTGGAAAATTTCACCAAAAAAAAACCTGTCTTTTTTAGAATATTTATTTTTATTATTAAAAAATACCCTGTCAAATAACAATTGCACCTCCCTGTCCGGAAGGAATGTACATACATAGCTATGCATGTATAGTTGTATATTATATACTTCTTAATAGTATGTACAGATTTAGATGAAATCTTCTGAAGCAGATGCATCCCCTGAAAATAATCCTGGGGCGCCCATGCAAGTATCTTGCAGAGTTAAAATCGCCCTTAAATCGCATGGCCTGTTTATTTTCTTTATATTTGAATATATAAATTTACTTTAAAGTCACGTCAATGATATTTTTTGTAATAACAATTTTTACCCTTTTGTTTAACTTTGGGGGGGATTTTTGGGGAAAATAACCGCTACCCTCCAGCCAGACCGGCATTTTTGTATTAGGCTATCATGGAATAGTCAGCTGAAAAATTTTCAGGTTGCCTAAAATACCTACTCAAAAATGTCTCACAGCTCTTGGACCAATTGTTTGTTGCTTAAATTCAATATTCAACCTACCAAGAAACAGATGGGTGGCAGCTTGAACATTGAAATTAAGCGAAAAGCAATGTTTATTTATCAAAAAACATTTTTTTCTGTTTTGTGACAGCCGTAGAATGTATTTTGAATTAAATAAATTACATACATTTTTCTTTTTGTGCCAATTAATTTAATTCAAAATAATTTTTCTTGGACACCCTGTATAAATAATTAGGTCAATGTTAATATTACTGAAGAGAATTGAATAACCTTTCAAATGAGCTAGCACACGACCCCTATTCCTTATTTAAAAATAAGGGGTGGGGGAAGTGGAAGGGAGGGAGTTGACAAATGACAGATGTATATACCTACCGTAAAAATGTTTTCCCCTAGATTAAAAATCGACCTGTTTCTTCATTTCCTTAAAATCTAATAAATACTGCCAAGTATCAAGGAGGACTCTTTTCTTTGGCCCACACTGTATAAAACCGTTAATTGAAATATTAATACGGGTATTGTATATACCCGTATTATTTATATAATATATATACCCGTATATAAATACCCGTATTAATATTTCAATCAACGATAAAACTATATACAGAGAGGATCTAAATTATGCAATAAATTCATTTTCTCTAAAATGGACGACTCTGGAGAAAAATCCTGAAACAGGTCGATTTTTATTTTTAAATTACAATTGTTTGGCATATTATATTTCATACTAGTGACGTCATACATCTGAGCGTGATGACGTAATCAATGATTTTTTTAAATAGGAATAGGGGTCGTGTGGCAGCTCATTTGAAAGGGTGTTCAATTCTCTATTCAGTAGTATAAACGATAATATCAATATTTATACAGGGTGTATATATATTGATATTATAATGTTTAATAATTTTTGAATTAAATTAATTGACGCAAAAAGAAGAATGTATGTAATTTATTTAACTCAAAATACATTGTTCGGCTGTCAGTAAATAGAAAAAAAATGTTTATTTCACAAATTTTCTTTTCGCTTAAATTAAATCACAAACAGCGTCCCACCTACCTCTTGGCAGTTTGAGCATTTAATTTAAGCGAAAAGCAATGTTTATTTGCCAAATAAACATTTTTTTTCTATTTTCTGACGGCGATAGAATGTATTTTGCGTTAAATAAATTGCATACATTCTTCTTTTTTCGTCAATTAATTTAATCCAAAAATTATTATTTTGGCCACCCTGTATAAATAATGATATTAATGTTTATATTAGTGTATAGATAATTGAACACCCTTTCAAATGAGCTGCCACACGACCCCTATTCCTATTTAAAAAAAATCATTGATTACGTCATCACGCTCACATGTATGACGTCACTAGTATAAAATATAATATGCCAAACAATTGTAATTTGAAAATAAAAATTGACCTGTTTCGGGATTTTTCTCTTAAGTCGTCCATTTTAGAGAAAATGCATTTATTCCATAATTTAGATCCTCTCTGTATAATATTATGTACTATATCAGGGGTCACCAATTAGTTTCCATGGCGGTCCGTTTCGAAAACCTATGACACTTCCGGGGTCCGGATTTATGCTGCCTGTGTCTGGCTGTTCTGATTCGGTTTCTTTGCGGATTCTTGTTAAAAAATATCCCTTATAAACAAATCAGAAGTGTATACTTTCCTGTAAGTTTTCCTGGTACAATAAATAAAATATAAATTCATTGTTTTGATGTTATCAGTATATTTTGAAAACAGCAGTATTGTAAATTGTTACTGAGAATATTTTAAAAGTTAGGAATTTATATTTTGAATGCTAATGAGTTTTTAACATCTTCAATTTTTGATTAATTTAAAATAAATAATCATATAGTCCAGAGAAATAAGGTTTTTCTCGTGACACATCCCCCTCCAGGCCGAAACCAAATTTTTTGAGTAGTATGGACATCTATATTATTAACCTATATGTTTCCTGCAGCCGATTTTGATGATATACATAGTTATAAACAAATGAAGATCGAAAAACGGTAAATTATCGCTTTTTTCGTCTATTACCAAAAAGTTAAGCACTTTAAACAAATTTGAGAGTAAGAAACTCATAAATCGTATAAAAAACTTCAATATGGCATTCGCTAAATATGTCCAACCTTATTGGTTGCTTAGAAAATTGCAAAATAAATCATAAATATTGAGTTTTTATAAATATTCGTAACTTAGGTAAAAATTAACTTAGAATCTTCTTATTACACGGAATGCCGAGACTTCTTGTACTTAAATTATATTTTAAATTTCAAAGCAATTGGTCAAATAGTTTAAAAGTTATTTAATTTATTTTTCCCAAATTCATTTTTTTGCAACACTATAAGCCAAAAAATTATGAGGTTACAATAATACTTCGGACAGTTTATGAAAGAAGAACATTTATACTATTACCTTAATTAAAAATAAATGACAAAAAAATAATTTTAAACAGTGTAAAATTATTTTGCAAAAACATGTCCATTTTTTGCTTATTTATAAACAATTAGAATAACTTTTTAACCGTTACCCGTAGAAAAATTATTTTTTCATATTTAGAAAGACTGAATTTTTATACATATTTAGAAAGAAAAACAACTGTTCTAGGACATTTAGGGACAAAGTTAGCCCCCCCATTTTTTTAATTCACATGTTTTTGCAAAATTATTTTGCAATATCTATAATTATTTTTTGTCATTTTTTTTAAATTAAATTAAAACTGTAAATTTTCTTCTTTCATAAACTATCCAAAATATTACTGTAACTTCATCATTTTCTGACTTACAGTGTTGCAAAAAAAATTAATTTTGGATAAACAAATTAAATAACTTTTAAACTATTTAACCAATTGCTTTGGAATTTAGGGTATAATTTAAGCACCATAAGTCTCAGCATTCCATGTAATAAGAAGGTTCTAAGTTAATTTTTACATAAGTTATGAATATTTATAAGAACTCAAAATTTATGATTTATTTGGCAATTTTCTAAGTAACCAATAAGGATAGACATATTCAGCGAACGCCATATTGAAGTTTTTTATACGGTTTATGAGTTTATTACTCTCAAATTTGTTTAAAATGCCCAATTTTTTAGTAAGAGACGAAAAAAGCGAAAATTTACCGTTTTTTGATCTTCATTTGTTTATAACTATGTATATCATCAAAATCGGCTGCAGGAAACATATAGGTTATTATTATAGATGACCATATTACTCGAAAAATTTGGTTTCAGCCTGGAGGGGGATGTGTCACCAACACGATATTTTTTTTCCTTATTTCTCTGAACTAATAGTACAAAATGCTAATTAACATGTTATCTTTTCTACATTAGTTTCAATGCAAGGTGTTTGTTGCAAACTTATTAAATCTGAAAATTATTTTAATTAAATGCACATCTTAAAAGTACTCCTACTTAACATATTTATAGTAGAAAGGAAATGAATATAAAAATGCACATGACAATTTTATATTACAGTTTATTTAATTTCAAAATTAATGATTAGTAAGTATAACAATAAGAATAAGGGAACTTCTTTACAAAATTAAATTATCAGAGAGAAAAATGACATTTTTTTATGTACAACCTGTCTTTGGAGTGAGTTTAGTGCAACTGAGTCTCATTAGGGAGTTGAGATATCCATCTGTTAAGTGAGATCTCTACCGTTTTTAATAAAATTCATTCTTGATAAAGCGGCTTCACACACATAAGTTGAGCCAAACATAGTACACAATTTCATGGCCAAACATTTTCAAAATTGCCAAACACTAGGTATATTCTGAATTTATTGACGGTCCGCACAAAAGTAGCCCACGGTCCGGATGCGGACCGCGGTCCGCTAATTGGTGACCCCTGTACTATATTACAATAATTTAAACACATTTTTACTATATTTTATAAAATAATGTACAACATATTCAAGCGCGCATATATATGGTTCTAATTTAAAGGAAAAAGAAATATATTTATGTAACTTTTCCAATATGTTTGGGGGTCCTGGGTCCTAATTTTTCGGTAATATTATCAGATTCCTGGGTATTACAGTGACATCTCTATCAGAGCAATTTAAGTTTACAACTGAGTACACAGGGGAATTTTTTATCCCATTTAACCAGAGTTAAATTTATTAGGGTCCGATAAATCCTTTCTGCCGTAGGAACTCTTTATATAGTATTTAACTTTATTAGACAGATTAGGAAGGAATATCCCGATGTTGCATTTATTTATTATGGAAGGAGAGTGTTGAACTCAAAAGTTGTTTTCGTGTAAAGTTTTTGATTCACCTACTTCGTTAAATTCTGCGATAATAAACGCTAAAAACAATCTTTTTAAACTTAGTTCTGTACAAAATTTAAACGAAATAAAGCAATAGGGAACTTGCATACATTTTTAAATATTAAAATGATATTAAAAAACATAAGGTAACATGATCTTAAAACGCTTGCATGCGAAAAAAACAAATATATTTAAACTTAGTTCTGTACAAAATTTAAACGAAATAAAACAAAAGGGAACTTGCATATATTTTTAAATATTAAAATGATATTAAAAAACATAAGGTAACATGATCTTAAAACGCTTGCATGCGAAAAAAACAAATATTTTTAACCCGTACGCTAATTACGAGGCTTTAAAAATGCTATAAAATTTAAATATCTTAGGGGGCTCTTGAACGTCCTTCTATTGGTCCGACGTCACGGGCCACGGTCAACCGGGCTAAGCAGTCGGAAACAACGCGATTAAGGTAGGTATCACGGATTACATTTTAATCGTCTTTAATGGAAAATTCCTAGGTATTATTTATGTTCATCTTATATATTTTAATAAGTAGTTCCCCAATCAGCTTAGTTTTAAACTGAAATTGATAAAGTTGAGTGCTACTTTGTAAAGAGTTTAAAACGCATAATATGATGGACGAGGGTAAGTCTGACAACTTACCTACCGTTGATGTCTTCATGGTGGCAACTTTTATAAAAAGTAGTGAAAGCTATTCTATTGGAGAAATGCGAGATGTCAAGGCAAATAAGTAAGAGTTATTAATAAGCATGTCTAAACCGTTTATAACAATAGTTTGGTACCATTATATTATAGTATACGGTTTACCCCGTGCGTGGGTTTGATCTACCTACCTCTAATCGAAGGATTTCTTATATCCTGGAAAAGATTACGGTGTAATTTGCATTATAATAAAGATTATATTTTATTGTAATGGTTATTAGTACCTACTGGAGCCTTTCATTATTGTGTTCAAAGCCTTCTGAGAAAAGATTATGGTGATTAGCAGACGCACCGATAGAACGTGTACATAGCCAACAAAATCCTTTTTTACAAAGTTTCTACATAAAAAAGAACCTTTGTGATACATATGTTAACAGAGATAAAATGTTAATATTTTGCCTGTCACAGAAAAAATCATTTTTGCCACAGAGTAAAACAAGATATTTCAACTATATTATTTATCTATGGGCAAACTGCATTAAATGCAATAGCCCACCGAACGGGCAAACGATACGAGTGGCCTATGACGTCAGACCCCAGCTCTCGCTTTTGAAGTTGTTTGAAACGGAAATTTTAGGCGCTTTGATCAGATGTTGTACGTACACTATTCATTGTTAAGACGTAATATTTTGAATATAACATTTTAAAACATAAATTAACAATTTTATTCAAAAAAATTTTTTAGTGCAAGTTCGCTATTAGAAAAATATACGAGCGTATAAAAAATGCGTTTACATGGCTAGTAAAGGTGGGAGTATTCTTATACACTACTCCAAGAAATTAACACACCACCTTAAAAATGGGTCATTTTTGATGTCTCGAATTTCCTAAGCTTGTTGTCCCATTTAAATGATTTTTTAATGTGTTATAGCCTTATTATTTAACAATATCACTGTAATAATATTGTTGCTAGACAGGTAAATTGTCATTGTATACCAGGTGTACCAATCAACCTGTGTTTTTTTTCTCAAAGTTCACCTCACCCTGTGGAATATTCTAGCATATATAAAATTCTGACGTTAATACTCAACTATAGCCTCAGGTTTTCTTAACATTCTGTTTTTTGATTCATTCGCTGATGTTGGATAATAAAAAAGTTGTCCTTTTCATGGCCATTTTTCAGTGCGTAACAGTTTTTCGATTTCTCTATAACGCATTAAATTTTATGTGACAGAAAAAAGGCACGTCGGTGATTACTTTGGTAATTATTCTAGTTCGGTGATTATTCTAGTTGTCGATAGATGGCGCCATAATCAAAAAAGAATTATTTATTAAATAAAATAATAATATTATCAATATAACCTGTACAATTTATAAGACTATACAAATCAAAGAAAATACCATTTTATAAATGCAATAGACACAATTGATTTGTTTTTATTCCAAAAATTGAAAATAAAATGTGACAACTGTCAGATTTAACTAAAACGTCATGTTAGAATAAATGTCATAAAGGTGTCTTATCACATACTTACCTTTTTTCTGTAATTTGTGACGCACTGAAAAATGGTAATGAAAAGGAGAATACTTTAACAACTAGCCATGTTTTCATCAATACAAGGTGTGCGACAAAATTTAAGGGGTAATTCTGTTTAAAAATGACAGTTTGCTTTATAACCATATGTCCGCAGATGCTTCGTTTCCGAGATACGGGATGTTGAAATTTTTCTTACAAACTGGCGATTTATTTATTGCTCTAAAACCGGTGGAGATATGCAAATGAAATTTTGTGGTTTTAAGAGGTAGTTATTGCGCATTTTTTTACTTCAGTCATAGTTATACGAATGACGTCAAAAAACATTTTATTTTAATTTCCTATGTTAGAACAAATGATTGAATAAAACATTAAAACATATGCTATAGTAAAAAAACTAATTAGTGGTCATTTTAATTATAAATCAAACTAATAATAAAAATAAATCAAATAAAATATTTTATCGCCAACCGTCACTAAAGTCATTCATTATTGTACTCATTTGACGCCATTTGCGGCAGTAAAGTTACACTTTATTGTACTGAAAGAAGAATTTTACTTTACCTGCCGCGATTAATCAAATTAACTGACATTGAATGTAAGCGGTCTGTGGCAGTAATCGATCATTTATTTGAGTGAACTTAAAATTTATTTACTTTAATTATTAAAAATATTGTACAAAATTTACGTTATTATTAATTAAATTTATGTCAGAAAGTGAAATTCTGTAGTATTTTGCAATTACATATATTCATAAAACATAAATCGAAACTTTACACATTTAGTAATTAGGTACTTATTCAATATTGATTACTTGAACAACTATCGACTAAACATCGAAATCGGCCATCATGCAAAAGCAGTCATCGTCATTACTGTCATATGAAATTTTTATTTCGTCTAAAACTAATAAAATTCTTAAATCTTTTAAGTTTTGTATTAGTGCAAATATATTATGAAATGGTGTTTTTGTTAATTCGATTATATATAGGACGGTGACAGATATTAATGATAATTTGTTAGCAAATATATTTTATTTAGATTTTCTACTATTCATCAAGGGAAAAGCAACTGCGCTGCGAAGGCTGCACTTCATAAACAATAACGTAACTATTAACGGTATTTTTAATTTTTAGTATTTTATTTTAAGTGTTAAAATTGGTTTAATATTTAAATAAAAATACGATTAAACTGTTTAAAATATATTTATTTCGTTGAAATTATAATAATCGAAGTATAATGTCTTACGTGCGTACCAAGTACACACACTCTTTTTTCATTAGGATGTAATTAAGTAAGTGTTAATGTTTTTTATGATTGGCGATAAAATTTTGTATGCACCACGTCAGTAAAGACTCTTTATAGAACTCGTCTGTTATTCACCTCGCTCGCTAACGCTTGCTCTGCTCATAATATCAGACTCGTTCGATAAAGAGTAACTTTACTGACTTGGTACATAAATAACTATTACCAAACTTCATACTAAACGTCATACATATAATTATTATAACTGAAGTCAACTAGCTCTTAAGCTAACGTTTAAAGGTGGGTAATATAATGTAATGTAAATTTATAGGTTGCTATGGATACTTTTCCACTTCTACTAGTTTCATCTCTTTTTATTTCACAACGTATTTATGTTTTCCATCTTTTGCGTTATTTTGCCAGATTAGCACTTATCAATGTATTTATCATTACTACAACTATGGAGCGTTTATCAAACAGAAATAATAAGTACGACTAATACTCTAGAGTTGTCATTTGTAATTATTTGCCTTTTTATTTAGTTTCAAAAAATCAGTTAGTATTTTAAAATTTTATGTCATAACCATTTTGTAAAAGATATTGCGCATATAATTGCAAGACTACTATGAATTTTCATATTTTCATCAACCCTATTTTCCAACTTTTTCATTCGTGTTAGCCTGAATACTTTAGCCCCATTTAGCTAATATAGGATAAAAAATGATAAATTAAATTCTTATTCTTAGAGTAAAGTACCCTAATAAACGGAATTTGAACTCAATTTGGCATAGTTGGAGAGAGCTGCCGATGTGGTTTGTGGTATTTCAGTCATGCTCCTTTGAGATGTTTCCTATGTTATGTGAAATTATCTTGTCTTGAATTATTGCCGCAAGAAAATCATAAAAAAGTATTTCTACAAAATTATGTTGACTTATACACACATTTTTAGCTAATATATTTTTCGGAAAGAGACAGTACATTATGTAAAGACAATTGAGTGTTAAATCCATTTGAAAATGGCCCCCCAAAACAAGATGCATAATAGCTAATATATTTTGTTTAAGTAGAAGAGTAACATCTAGACGAAGCAATAACAAGTCAAGAGACTTTTCTTCGACTTAAAAAATTTTTAATGTTGAGCTTGAGCAGAAAAGGTGATACTGCTAGGCAAACAAACATTTCCGCTTAAAATGTGTAGTGCACATGAATTAATTATACAAATATCAAAAGGATTTACTGTAAATCACTTTTTATTAATGCTTGTGGTTTTTTCAGTTTTTAAAATGTACAGGGTTATTCACTATATTTTAACCCCCTCTGTAAACTGCTTTATTTAGAAAAAAAAAAATGTAAAACACAAAAGTTATGCGATTTTTAAATTATGATTTTTTGACATATATATAAGACTTGTGATGTCATCCATCTGGGCGTGATGACGTAATCGACTGTTTTTTAAATGAGAATAGGGGTCGTGTGCTGGCCCATTTGAAAAGTTATTCAATTCTCTGTTTAGTAATATACACATTAACATGATTATTTTTACAGGGTATCTAGAAAAAAAATTTAATTAAATTAATTGACACGAAAAGAAGAATGCATGTAATTTATTTATTTCAAAATACATTCTACTGCTGTCAGAAAACAGAAATAAATGTTTATTGAACAAATAAACATTAGTTTTCACTTAAATTCAATGTTCAAACTGCCACCCATCTGCCTCTTGGCAGTTTGAACATTGAATAAGCAAAAAACAATGTTTATTTGTGCAATAAACTTTTATTTCTGTTTTCTAACAGGAGTATAAGATATTTTGAATTATAGCTATTTGTATAACAAGGGAGGAAAGTGTAACTTTTCCTCCCGAGAATGAAGTTTACTGCCCGACGCGTAGCGGAGGGCAGTAATCATTCAAGGGAGGAAAAGGCACTTTACTCCCATGTTATACATATGGTTTTTCCACCTTCCTCAAATAACAAGTAATTTTGTCATTTTTACTTAATTTATTTATGTAACTAACCAACAAAATTTATTAGAACTAAAACAACAAGTAGGTACAATATAACTGTCAGCTGTCAAATATAAGTCAAATTATTAATGTAAACATTGTTAAATCAAAATAACAATTTACTGTTTTTTACCATTCTGCAAAATATAGGATGTTTTATAAATAAACGTTAAAATGTATAGATACTCCGTAATAGAAAATAGATATTATACAGGGCGTCAGTAAGTTATATTTCATGAATGAAATATTATGACGTCACTTTTACTTTTCCTCCCTAGGGAGGAAAAATATTTTCCTCCCTAGGGAGGAAAAGTACAACTTTGCTCCCTACAATCAGGTCCGGAAAAGTATACTTTCGGTAGAGGTAGGTGGAAAAATAAATTACATACATTCTTCTTTTTGTCAATTAATTTAATTAAATTTTTTTTTGCACAACCTGTATAAATAATTAGCTTAATGTTTATATTACTGAATAGAGAATTGAATAACCTTTCAAATGAGCTAGTACACGAACCCTATTCTCATTTGAAAAAATAGTCAATTACGTCATCACGCCCAGATGGATGACCTCACTAGTATGATATATATGTCAAAAAACCTTAATTTAAAAATCGAACAACTTTTGTATTTTACATTTTTTTCTAATTCTGTAAATAAAGCAGTTTACAGGGGGGTCAAAATATAGTGAATAACCCTGTACAAACTGTACATGCATAATCAGTGTTTTTTTTTTATAAAAAACAATGATGATAGAACATGCAAAGAAAATTAAGTGATGTATTCCTTAAAAAAAAAGACACTAACACTGCATTGCACTGGGTACATGTAGAAAAACAATAAAAGTAAGGATAATTATATTTTCTTTTTTATATTGATGGCCATACGGAAATTGATCACCATTCAGCTTCTAGTAATTTGTTTCAGTAAAAAAGAAAAACGAAACAAAGAATTATTATAACTTACAGTTTGCGCTGCTTTCACAAAAAACTTCATAGATGGCAAAAACACTTTTTACGGGCAGGGCCCCCGTAACCGGGCGTGCAACGCGTGCAGCGCACGCGGGCGTAACCCCAAAGGGGCGCCAAACCAGTTTGGTAAATAAGAAATATTTATTTTAAATGAGATAATCATTTTTTAGTTACAATTTTCAAAATATTGTATTATTACTGAAAAAATTATTCTCGTCCTGAAATGTTGAACTTAAATATTGTGTCAAAAATATTTTGTTGTTCCTTCCTAATTTTTTTCTCTAAAGTAGATTGAATTACGCCTGGCATACCATCCAATCGATTTATGTTGTAATTTAAAGCGACACTCATAATAGTCAAATAAACACCAAATCACACCCCTTGACGAGTAGAAACATAAATTAACACCCATAAAACCCAACTTAACAGTTTTACTCCAACAAAAACACAACTTGCTGGATCAAGCAGTTTTACTCATATAAAGTCAATCTTTTACTCGAATTTATGATAATTGCCCTTAAGTAAACAAATATTCTATGAATTATGATTATGTGTTTGACTTGAGTATCTTTTCCCTTCTTGTCTATGGGTTTATTAGGCATAAACATTATAAACTGTTACTGGTGAAGGGGTGGTTTCCTGCAGTGAATGGTTTAAAATTTTATTTTATATTGGTGTTAATAATTACCTACGACTACGACTATTATTGCAATATCCGTTGGGTTTGTTCTGCCCTGATTTTAAACTTTTGTTTTCGTGTAAAAAATATTGGACAATCTTTTTATTTGTTGTTATTTTAAGTGGTGTGGAAATTAAATTAATTGTAAAAATGGTATCATAATCATTGCATAGATTAATAATAATTCATTTTAAATAGTCGATTATAATCGGGTTTCCTCTAATAAAACCCAAAATAATTTACAATTTATTTTGAAAAAAAAAGAAAATAATTAAGACATTGTGTCTACATAACTTGGAACCATATTATGGGAAACTTTTTTATTATTAATTTTACGAAAAAAATGTATTCTTCATAAAATGCTTTGCATAGTCTAAAAACTAAATTGTGTCAATCTTATGAGTATCAAAAATACGAATTTCGATCAAGGGTACCTTATATTTCACAATATCGAAAATTATTATTATGAAAAGTTGTTTGGAATTAATTAAAACTATGTATATGTTTTAATATGCAATTAAATCCTTTTAAATGAAATTTTTCTCTCTAAAATTACAGATACCCAACGCCCTTCTCATTTATTACGAATAATGCGATAACTATTTAGTGTTATTGATTAATTAATTAATAATAATAAAAGAGTTATCGCATTATTTGTAATAACTGAAAAGGGGTAATTATTAATAATAAAAGACTTATCACTATTGCTAATAAATGAAGAGGGCGTTGTTGAAAAGTACAATTAATGTACGATAAAAGGTCTTTCTAAAAAGCTTTGCATGGTCTAAAATCTAAGTAGTCCAGAAAGCCACTGCGCATCCGCTAGGAAAAATATTCTAATTCGGATTCTTGGCACAATCTTACTCAAAAAGGACTCCTTTTAACAAATTTGCTTGTTGCCAGGACCAAAAAGTAGTCAAAAATTTTTTAAACGTTTTTTTTTGTTTTTTTCCTAAAATTATTTTTTTTGTACGGAAAAAAGTTTTTTTTAGGTTTTTTGGATCATTCCAAAGAGAAAAGGTCTTCAGTGACTTTTCTCTAAAAATGATAGTTTTTGACATATAAGCGATTAAAAATTGAAAAATTGCGAAATCGGCCATTTTTAACCCTCAAAAACTATGTGAAAATCTGAAAATTTGAATGTTGCCAAGGTAGGTAGATATTTTTTAAACATCAATTGATGAAATCCCGAAGAGTTTTTTGCAATACAATATTTAAAACTCATTTGTTTTTTAATTGCTAATCAAGCGTGCACGACACTATTTTCCACCGACAGTATGGTGCAAATGAAAGGAATAAATTCTGTTATTTCGTAAACCGGCGACTTTAAGGAAAAATCCCGAAACAGGTCGATTTTTAATTTTAAAATATGATATTGTGGCATATATGGTATACTAGTGACGTCATCCATCTGGACGTGATGACGTAATCGATGATTTTTTTAAATGAGAATAGGGGTCGTGTGCTAGCTCATTTGAAAGGTTCTTTAATTCTCTATTCAGTAATATAAACATTTACATAATTATTTATACAGGGTGCCCAAAAATTTTTTATTAAATTAAATTATTTGACAAAAAAGAAGTAGAAGGACACCCTGTATAAAAAATTATGTAAATGTTTACATTACTTGATGGATAATTGAAGAACCTTTCAAACGAGCTACCACACGACCCCTATTCTCATTTAAAAAAATCATCGATTACGTCATCACGCCCAGACGGATGACGTCACTAGTATACCATATATGCCACAATATCATAACTTAAAAATAAAAATCGATCTGTTTCGGGATTTTTCCTTAAAGTCGCCGATTTTCGAAATAACGAATTTATTCCTTTCATTTGCACCATACTGTCGGTGGAAAATAGTGTCGCGCACGCTTGATTCGCAATTAAAAAACAAAGCAGTTTTGAATATTGTATTGCAAAAAACTCTTCGGGATTTCATCAATCGATGTTTAAAGAATATCTACCTACCTTGGCAACATTAAAATTTTCAGTTTTTCACATAGTCTTTGAGGGTTAAAAATGGCCGATTTCGCAATTTTTCAATTTTTAATCGCTTATATGTCAAAAACTATCATTTTTGGAAAAAAGTCACTAAAGACTTTTTCTGTTTGGAATGATCCAAAAAACCTAAAAAAACTTTTTTCCATGCAATAAAAATAATTTTAGGAAAAAAACAAAAAAAAAACGTTTAAAAAATTTTTGACCACCTTTTGGTCCTGGCAACATGGAAATTTGTTAAAAGGAGTCCTTTTTGAGTAAGATTGTGCAAAAAATCCGAATTAGAATATTTTTCCTAGCGGATGCGCAGTGGCTTTCTGGACTAAAGATGCAACCATCAAATCCTATCAACTTTTTCCAATTTTATATGAGATATATGTAAAAAATATGAGTTTCGATAAAAAGTAAAGTACCTTTCTAGATCACAATATATTTCAATTACAAGGATGTAATTGCATATAGAAACATAGTTTTTAATGCTTAACAACTTTTCATAATAACTTTTCAATATTGTGAAAACTAAACGTACTTTGCTCTTGACCGAAATTCATATTTTTTGACATACCTCGTATAAGATTCATAAAATTTGATATTTGATGGTTGCATTCTGAGTTCTAGACAATGCAGAACTTTTTATGAAGAATAACTTTTTCTGGTAAAATTAATAATAAAACAGTTTCCCATATGGTTCCTAGTTATGTAGACACCCTGTATAAAATTTGTTTGAAAACTTTGAAATGATAAAATATTATTGTTTATTTACTTAAATGTATATTTTTAATTTAATATGCAGGGTGCTTCATTAATGTTGCCAAAAACCTAAGGGGAAAGGCACAAAATGTCGCCTGTCAAAATTTTCAAAGTGTTTTAAATGTATGTATTCATTTTTTTCGAGTCCTGAGAAAACTAATAAGTATTTTTTAAAAATTTAAACGCAGAATGAAAGATAACGTTATTGCCGAGGGCCGACAGTCCGCTAAAAATAAGTAAAAAGTTTCTTTCGAATTAAATATTTGCAATTATTAAAAATCACACTAAATTTTCTCTTTTATTTTCACTTATTAAAATAAACATTATAGAAGTTTTCAGGGACTTTCGGCCTCAGTAATAATGTAGTCTTTCATGCTGGGTTGAAATTTTTCAAAAATATTTATTAGTTTTATATGTATAGTAGATTTAAAGGGCGCTAAAATATGTCCCGCACGCGGGCGCCAATCAGCCTTGCGGGGGCCCTGTTTACGGGCATACTGCAACTAGATCCCTGAAGAATAACTTGCCGGCAAATACTTCATTATCTTGTATTATTTCATTGACTACATACTATTACCAAACAACACTACTGCCAAAGATACTTTTAACCTCAAAAACATACTAAAAAATCGCCTGTACCGAGTAAAATTCTGGTATTGTACCCTCGGAGATCCGTGGAAAAATTTACACCCAAAATAACAAAATTCAGTTTGGCAACACTGTGTGAATGTTGATAGTAACATATCCTTTTTAAGATAAACACAACTGTAATTTAGTCCAAACAAATTAATATATTTTTTTTGCCAACAAAAATGAGATTTTTCAACCAAATATTGAAATATTGTTTCAACTGTGATGTGCAAAATAATTTTTAATTGGGTTCTGCTAATGGGCTTGCTCTTTTTGTCATTAAAGTAAAAAAACTTCAAATTTCACTCATTAAATCATTATTGTCCGGTTATCGTCTTAATTATTTTAACTGTAATAATATCCGTCGAGTAATTCTGAATAATTAATAGGTTGTTAAAACATTTTATCTGTAGCGGCTTCTGGAATATCTTAAAAATATCGAATTTCATTGATAAAATGCACATATTCCACTGATCTTCGCTTTGACCATACTGTTATACTGGCAGATTGATGAGATTCCCTACATATCTAAAATTCAGGAATGAATAAAAAATTTCGCGTCTGCGATGATAATTTAAACAACCTTCGAGTATTAAGGCCCGTTTTCACGCTACGTTTTCTTGTACGTTTTGTGGGTCACTGGGTCATAACAAACGTACGACAAAACGTACGTTTTGTCAATACGTGGATTTCATTTTTCTATTCGACAAGACGTACGTTTTGCTGTTTACACGCCATATTTTATTGTATAGGATTTGTCCTATCACACAGTATCGGCTTTCGTCTCAACAACACGCCTCCACTCTTCTCTGTCTTGATCAATCTCCATCAAGTTCTCCACGCCTATAGCTTTCAGGTCTCCTGCTATATTATTTCCGCCACCGGATTCAAGGTCTTCTTCCAGTTGGGACTTCTTTCCGTACCATCCTTACTGTTCTTTCATCAGAATGTCTTCTGAGGTGTCCTGTCCATTGGAGTCTTATGGACTTTATTTCTTTTATTATGTTGGCGTCTGGGTATAGTTCTTCGATTCTTAGATTTATTATTATACAGAGTGGGCCAAAGAAAAGAGTCCACCTCGATATTTGGCAGTATTTATTAGATTTTAAGGAAATAAAAAACTGGTCAATTTTTTATCCAAGGGGGACACATTTTTACGGTACATACATCTGTCATTTTCAACCCCCTCCATTCCACTTCTCCCACCCCTTATTTTTAAATAGGGAATGGGGCTCGTGTGTTAGCTCATTTGAAAGGTTATTCAATTCTCTATTCAGTAATATTAACATTTACATAATCATTTACACAGGGTGTCAAAGAAAAATTATTTTGAATTAAATTAATGGACAAAAAAGAAGAATGTATGTAATTTATTTAACTCAGAATACATTCTAGTGCTGAAAGAAAACAGAAAAAAAATTGTTTGTTGTTTAAATTCAATATTCACCCTACCAAGAGGCAGATGGGTGGAGCTTGAACATTGAAATTAAGCGAAAAGCAATGTCTATTTATCAAAAAACATTTTTTTTTGTGACAGCAGTAGAATGTATTTTGAATTAAATAAATTACATACATTCTTCTTTTTGTGTCAATTAATTTAATTTTTTTTCTTGGACGCCCTGTATAAATAATTCTGTAAATATTGATATTACTGAATAGAGCAGGGCTTCCCAAACTTATTTGTACTGTGACGCCCTTGGGACTTTGCTGTTTTTTGCGACGCCCCTCAACCCAACCCCAATAATACTTACCAATTTTAGTACTAGCCTAGTAACAGATCATAATTATAACAAAAACACTATTTGAACATTTATAATTTTTATTAGAAATTAAGAACGAAATCAAAACATGGCACAAAAATAAAAAGGGATATTTATTTATGTAACTGACTAGTTAATGGCAGTAGTTTCCAACCTGTGGGGCGCGGCCCCCTACGGGGGCGCGAGACTGTTGCAAGCGGGCTTGTAGCTGTTACAATTGTTTGTTACCATTAGGAAATTGTAACAAAATGTCTTAAAATTATTTTACAAAAAGGGTTAATACTATTAAAAAGCAAATTTTATTATTATTTTTTGTATATTTTTACATGATATTGTTGGTATACTATTTTGTAGCCCATTAAATAAATTATAGTATCAGTCGAGTTTATCAAATAAGACTGTTAGAAAAATTAAGGGGGCGCAACAATTTTTGGGTTTTTAAGGGGGGCACAGGTACAAAAAGGTTGGAAACCACTGAGTTAATGTGAGTAATGTGCTTGCTTTTTTGAGAACAGATTATGAAACCGGGGCTCCAGTTTGGAAATTTCCACTCCCATTTCTTTTTCTAAGTGTATGTTTGATCTGTACTTGTTTTTAATTACTGCAACTGCAGAAAAGCCCGTTTCGCACAAGTACGAATTCGCAAATGGTAATAAAACCTTTAATGCAGGTTAATGCAGGGAATCACAGGACAATTCTTTCAGTTGTTCTTCTGTTGAAAGTATCGATGGTGTGGATGGCTGGAAAAAGTTTCTGTCCCGGTAATATTGCTCCTGATCTTCGGGAAAATATTTCTAAAGTGTTCGCTCAATGATGACATGTGTTGTGTAAACATATTTTTTAAAGAGGGATCGAGGATTTCTATCTATTTTTCTTGTAGAATACCTTGTAAAGCAGGGAAACAGTCAATGTCTTGATCTTCTAATTTTCTTTTACATAAGAGTAACTTCTTCTGAAACCCAGTAATTTTATCTGCTAATTACAGGATATCCTTATATACTTTTCGTGGACCATCGGATAATTTTCGGATTGAATAATTTCGGATAATTCAAGGGTCTACCGACTTGATGTTATATTCTTTATTTGATTTATTTTTAATACATATATTTTATACTCATTTAAAATCGGATAAATATATTTTCTGTATTAAAAGTCCGCGCTGACACGCGACGCCCCTGGGACAACAACGCGACGCCCCAGGGCGTCGAGACGCACAGTTTGGGAAGCCCTGGAATAGAGAATTGAATAACCTTTCAAATGAGCTAGCACATAACCCCTATTCCCTATTTAAAAATAAGGTGTGGGGAAGTGGAAGGGAGGGGGTTGACAAATGACAGATGTATGTACCGTAACAATGTGTCCCCCTTAGATAAAAAATTGACCTATTTTTTTATTTCCTTAAAATCTAATAAATACTGCCAAATATTGAGATGGACTCTTTTCTTTGGCCCACTCTGTATACACCGTCATATATAAAATTTATTGCGTTCTAAACAACATCGAATTTTAAAAATTGTTTTTTTTAAATGTGAAATAAAATATCTCTTTAAAACGGGCTCTACATTCTCGGCGAAGTTACTTCGCCAAAGTTGACCGAAGTCCGAAGTACCCTCTCTACGCACTCGTTCGAAGTGCGATACCGTCAAAGCGCGGTGCGATACCGATAAAGGTTCCTTTGAACAGACCGACAGAGAATGGAAGTAGAACGAAGTGAAGCAAAGTTACACAAGGTGGCATTCTACACTAGACCATTCTAGATCAATAAGTGATGGTAATTGGTCGAGTGATGTGTGATAGCGAGTAGACGTGCTTTGCCCGTGCTCCCAACAATTTAACAGTGAAATCAGTTGAAGTCATATTAGTATTACAGTTTGGTCATTTGTAAATCATCGAATTTAATTTCTATATAAAATGGTTGTAACTAGAGAAATGAAAGAAGAAATTGAAAAAGCAGTTCAAGCAGCAGTAATTAGTGCTTTCAAATCTGAATCATTTTTAAAAATTATTACTACAAATGTGACCGAGGCAACCATAAAAACGATAAATGAGCTTGAAAAAACTGTAAACAGCTTAAGTGATAAGATAAAAATAATGGAAAGTGAACATCAAAATTCTATAAAGCAGGTTAGCCAAGAGTTATCGGATATGATAACGGATAATCATAATTTGAAAGGAAAAATTAATATATTGGATCAGGCAAATAGAAAATTTAATTTCAGAATCTTTAATTTAAAAGAAAAATCAAATGAGAAGGTAGAAGACGAAATTATTAAGCTTTTAAAATCAAAAATAAATATCGATATAACTAATTATATTGAAGTATGCTACAGGGTTGGACAAAAACAACAGAATAAGGATAGAGGAATTTTTCTCAAGTTAACAACGTATGAAATGAAAAAGAGAATTTATGCAGGAAAAAAGTATTTAAGGGTACCGGCATCGTTGTTAGAGAAGATCTAAGTGCTACGAACATGCAATTATTAAACCAGGCAATAAATAAAGTGGGCGCAAAAAACGTTTGGACTATGGATGGAAAAATATACATACAAAAAGATAATAAAATTATTAGTTTAAAAGACTGTACTCATCTGGAAAAAGTATTTACGTAGTAATTGTTGTTGAGTTTGTTATGATGGTTCACTAGAAGTTATTTAATTTATGTTAAAGAGTAATATTTGTTTTAGGTTTTTAGTTACAATATAATATATTATGAATAATTAAGGCTTCTTGTCTAAATTCATTATAAGTTGGCCTAGCTGGAGGTAATTAAGCATGCCATCAAAACAAATTATATGATTGAATTCCTTAATCTACTAGATAACAATTTAACAATTGATACAAATATTATTAGTAATATGAAACAGTTTGTTGGTGAGAGAGACACGGACAATCTATCAGGTATGGGTATTGTTCATTTTAATATTCGTGGGCTCAGAAAACATCTTGATGAATTAACCATATATGTAGCTACTATGGAAAAATATTTTGATTTAATTGTTCTCTCTGAAACGAGAAATCTTTTTGAGGTAAGCAATTACAATATTCCTGGATATAATCTGTTTTATAATGATTCTAAAAAAAATATATGTGATGGTGTTGCCATCTACATAAAAAATTCAATTATTGCAGACGTTAAAGTAATATCAATAAATGATAACAAATTTCTTAGAGTTACATATTTATTAAATTCTACTTATTCTAAGTATTCATTTGGTGTAACAGCCTTATACCGATCACCTTCTAGTAAAATTGATACTTATATTAATGATTTAGAATCATATTTCTCGCAAATTCAAATGATGGATATTGAAATACATCTAGGTGATATCAATATTGACTTACAAAATCAAAACTCTCCCGAAACAGTTATATATTTAAATATGCTAAATATGTTTGGCTATACTTCTTATATTAATAAACCTACAAGAGTAACTAAAAAATAAAGTACTACGTTAGACCATATTATATTTATTAGACAGAATAGCGCAATACAAAATTCGTTTAGAATTGATCCTGTAATTTTTACTACTGATATGACAGATCATTATACACCGTTTGTATATTTTAATACTGAAAATGATAAACCGCTGTCCAATTTAAACGATACCGCCCAGATAATAGAATATAAACAATTAAACGTAAAATTGTCCGGTGAATCATGGAATGACTTATATTCAAGTAATACAACGCAAATTGTTTATGATGAGTTTATAAATAAGTTAAATAATTTCATCATAAACTCAACAAAAACTATAAAAAGAAAAAATAAAGAACAATGTAAAAAAATTAAACCCTGGATTAGTTCTGGTTTAATAGTGTCTATTAAAACTAGAGACAATCTAAAGCGAAAACTATTAAAAAACTACTCTATTGAACTAGACAAAGAATATAAAACTTATCGAAATCACTTAAGTAATCTAATTAAAAAGACAAAAAATGATTTTTATAAAGCTAAAATTAATGAAACAAACGGTGACATTTCAGGTTGCAAAAGTAAACAAAACAATCAACTTGAAAATATTCCGTTGATTAATACACAAGGAACTCAAATAACTAATAATATTGAGAAATCAAATATGTTTAACAATTATTTTACAAGTATTGGGCAAAAAATGGTTGATAGTATTACACAAACTACATTACCACCGGGTTTTGAAAGAGACATAGAATTACAATCATCAATTTTTTTGGAACCTGTAAATATAAATGAAATTATTTTACTAATATCTAATTTAAAAAATAATAGTGCGCCAGGACCAGACGTAATTACTTCGAAATTAGTTAAAAATATTCATGTGCACATTGCTTCTCCATTAGTTCATATCATTAATCTCTGTTATACAACAGGTAAAATCCCAACACAATGGAAAGAATCACTTGTAACACCTGTTTTCAAAGCCGGTAATCAAAAACAAGTCGACAATTACCGTCCTATATCAGTCATTAATAGTTTTTCGAAAATTTTTGAACAATCTCTCAAAAAGAGACTAATTACATTCTTTGATAAATATAAAATTATAACCGAAAGGCAATTTGGATTTGTGAAAAAAGCTAACACAGAGAAAGCTATAATCGATCTTGTTGATCAAACAGTACAATGTCTAGAAGAATCAAATAAATGTCTAGCAATTTTTCTGGATCTCGCTAAAGCTTTTGATACTATATCACATGAGATTCTTCTAAACAAATTATATAAAAATGGGGTAAGAGGTATAGCTTTAAATCTTATTAGTAATTATTTATCTCAAAGAACACAAAAAGTCAAAATAGGTAATTGTATTAGCTCAACTAAAGAGATTACTGTTGGGGTACCCCAAGGAACAGTACTAGGTCCGATTCTATTTATACTGTACATTAATAGTATAACCGAAATTCATGGGTTTTCAGGGCGAATTTTATGCTATGCTGATGACACAGTCTTAGTATTTAAAGATTCAACATGGGACCGCGTATGTAAAACAGCTGAATCTGGCATAAGTAAGATACAGTTATGGCTTAACCACAATCTGCTCAGTCTGAATATAAAAAAAAACTAAATTTATTACTTTTTCTCCCACTATGTCTGATCAGCCAACTAATATTAGTTTAAAAATTCATAGTTCAGATTGCAACAGTGTGCAGGCATGTCCATGTCCCTCTTTAGAAAAAACTAAATCTATTAAATATTTAGGAGTTATAATTGATCAGCATCTGAGATGGCGTGAGCATGTGGCACACATTGCAAAAAGAATTAGATCCTTAATGCCTAAATTTTACTTATTAAGAGACATTCTCTCAAAAAAAACCTTGAGTATCCTATATAACTCTTGGATTGAATCTATAATACGATATTGTATTGTTGTTTGGGGTGGTACATTTAGTAATACCTTACATATTTTACAGACAGCTCAAAATACACTTCTTAAAATAATATTTAAAAAAAGTAAACTTTTTTCCACGTCACTTTTATATAAAGAGCTAAAACAAATGAGTGTCCAACTATTTATATACAGCAATCATTAATTTGGGTATTTTCCAATTCAAGTAAGTTAAAAATAAATCAACATCAAAAGTATACAAGGACAACTCAACAACTTTTGGTTAAAGTACCATTTTTCAGCAAGACAATTACAAAACGATCACTATTTTATTATGGTCCAACTCTATTTAATTTATTGCCAAAAAATATAAAAACAATAATAAATTATAAACAGTTTAAAAGAACCATAAAAAATATGATATTAACTAAAACAATTGAATTCAACATTTTCTAAAAATTAATTTTCTAGCCAAACTGTCTTCTAGTAAATATAGTTGCGCCATGCCGATTAGGTCTTCTCTCCTCTCACTTTCAATTGTATTTTGTCAATCATAGAGTATGTAAATTATACCAGCCACAAGTACTTACTGTTTAAAATTGTACAATTGGATTGTACACCTTCAGGGATTAAGGTTACAATACAGGTATTAAGTTGCCTAGTGTGCTTTTTCCCTGAAGTGGGTGCATTATATTAAATATAATATTATTGTTAATTACAATGTACAAAATTCTTCTTTGGAAATAAAATCGAATTGAATTGAACACTCTCGTACTTGTTGAACTTCGATCGACTTCGGCGAGAGTGTAGACGGCGCGCGGCGTTTAACATCTTAAATTCTTAATAAAAGTAGCGTTCGACACAGAAATTGAGTATAAACAAGTATCTATCATTATGTAAGATGATTAAGTATATATTTGTAAAATGTACAAAGGTAATTGGATTACATCATTTTTCTTATTTTCAGAGGAGCCTCCTTTGAAGTCGCCCACGTCTTTAGAGGAATCGGTACAAAAATTCCACGTGTTAGCGTTAGCGCGAATCGAGGAGACGGGCGTCGGTGTGAACGCAGACGATGACTGCGGAGGCGTCGACGATAATCTCCGTCGCGGCGGAGGGCATCACGTGTTGGGCCGCCGACCCAGCATCAAAGTAGATAATTGGGATTTCATCTATACCGAAAGGGGACCAGAAACACAGGTGAGTTGACACAAATGACACAAATCATGTGGAAAATTAAGTAGAATTAACTCAGATACTTAAAATAAATTGAAGAGCGATTTTTACTACGTCTTGATTGAACAAAATACAGAGTGTCCCAGACTAACTTATCCAAGCTATATCTCTTAAACGAATAGAGATTTTTGAACAGGACAAAAACTGGTCTATTCCATTTATAACACACTTTAATGTGACGTAGAAAAAATCATCCCCTAAATATTCATCCCTTAGTTACAACCCCTAACTTTAATTTTTTTAATAGCACTCTGTATCTTTTTTTATAGTTTTGAATGTGGTGTTCTATCGTCTATTTAAAAGATTTTTTAAAAATAAAATCGATTTGTAAATAATCAAGAAAATATCAGTTTATTTTAAATTTTTGTTATGTGTCCCAGACTAATTTATCCAGGCTATATCTCTTATTAAACGAATAAAGATTTTCGAATGGGACAAAAACTGATATATTCCATTTGTATATGTACACTTTAATATGGCGTAGAAAAAATCATCCCCATCCCCTAAATATTATGTATTTACAAACCGATTTTATTTTTAAGAAATCTGTTGAATAGACGATAGAAGACCACATCCAAAACTATAAAAAATATACAGTGTGCTATTAACAAATTAAAGTTAGGGGTTGTAACTAAGAGATGAATATTTAGGGGATGATTTTTTCTACGCCAAATTAAATTGTATTACAAAGGGAATATATCAATTATTGTCCGATTCGAAAATCTCTATTCGTTTAAGAGATATAGCTTGGATAAATTAGTCTGGGACACATAACAAAAATAAAAAAAATAAACTGTGGAACAAACCAGCCCCTGCGCTCCGTCTTGAGACTTTGTATAGAAAAGACGAAAATACACCATTTGATCGTTTATCGTGATTTTCATTGTACTTACTTACGTAAGCCGCCCTCTTGTACCTTACGGTGTCGAGGTAAGTGGAGAAATCAGACGTCTCCATGCCTTTCGGTCAGTAGCTAGTCTTTCTGCTTCTCTCCACCCAATATTTCTTTTTTCGCAAGCCTTTCCAATATTTGTGTTCCACGTTCTTGCTAGCCTGCCTCTTCGTCGTTTGTTGTCGGATGCCGCTTTCCATACCCTCTTTACAGTTCTACCTTCACTCATTCTCGCATATGTCAGAACCATGGTAACAGTTTCGTTTCAAGTCTGTCTAAGGTCCTTCCAATACCGTACCTTTCACGTATGTCTTCATTTCTTATACGATCACGTCTGGTCACCCCGGATACCGCACGTAAATATCGCATTTCGCATGCTTGAATTTTACTACGGATGTTGTCGTTCACTGTCCACGTTTCACTACCGTAGAGTAGTTTCATTGTAAAAACCTTAAAACCTGAGTTTAATTACCTAATTTACCTTTATAACTGATATTTTCTTGATTATTTACGAACCGATTTTATTTTTAAAGAATCTGTTAAATAGATGATAAAAGACCACATCCAAAACTATAAAATAATGTACAGGGTGCTATTAAAAAAAATAAAGTTAGGGTTTGTAACTAAGGGATGAATATTTAGGGGATGATTTTTTTACGCCATATTAAAGTGTATTACAAATGGAATATACCTGTTTTTGTCCCATTCGAAAATCTCTATTCGTTTAAGGGATATAGCCTGGATAAATTAGTCTGGGACACCCCGTATATATTGTATAAGATATTATTCATAATTGTAATACCTACTAAATATTTAATGTACCTGTCATTTCATAACCTTGTCTACTAATAATAATTCGAGAGAAGTAAAATTTTGCTAAATAAATATTTATTTTAAATTGTTTAAACAAATTACTTGGTGAAATAAACAATTCTCAAATTAACTGCTTAATTCCTTTTTATAATGTACTATATTATATAAATGCAACGAGATATCTCTAAAAATTTAAATTTTGCAATAAATATTAAGTGAAACTTCTAGAAATTTTTATAGCCGAATATTTGTGATATTGTCCCCATAATAAAAGATATTAATAATTTTCAAAAAATCGACTTTTAAAGCTATCTTTGTAATAACTGAGCAACAAATTATCAGTAGTAATTGCACGAGAGCTCTAAAATTATCGATTTGTTTTCCGAGTGACACTTTGACAGTTTTAATTTCACGACAGTTTTTAATTTGACGAAGTCGATAATAATTTTAGAGATCGAGGGTAATTCGCTGAGATTATTTCATGAATAAAACTGTCTTCTTAAATTATTTTACCCAATATTTTATTGATATATTCACCTGAATATTTGCTAAACGTGTTCCTTGGTGTTCTTTGTGACAAGTTGTAAAACATTAATTGCTATTAATGTCACTGAATGTTCATTTTTACATAGTAACGAAGAAACGAAGGGCATCTGACGTAATGCTTGACGACGGGATATTATTACAAAAATTAACACTTTAATTTTTATTTCTGTAGCTTTCTATTGATCAGAATTCCTTATGAATGAAATAATCAACGTAACTTTAGACATTCGTATTTTACAGGATTTTCTATGCTTTTTTAAACTTTTAAACTTATTTACTGAAAGTAAATTCAGACTATTACCAAGAGAAAGAATGCGCACATATGTACAAGTTAAATTAAATAAAATTAAATAAAATTAAATTAAATTAAATTAAATTAAATTAAATTAAATTAAATTAAATTAAATTAAATTAAATTAAATTAAATTAAATTAAATTAAATTAAATTAAATTAAATTAAATTAAATTAAATTAAATTAAATTAAATTAAATTAAATTAAATTAAATTAAATTAAATTAAATTAAATTAAATTAAATTAAATTAAATTAAATTAAATTAAATTAAATTAAATTAAATTAAATTAAATTAAATTAAATTAAATACATGTTTATGGTGTAAAATTTATTCTACGTCTTGCATGTCTGGGTTTTAAAATGTAAAAATATGTTAATTATTTTGTAATTATATGGATTTTGCTCATTTTTATTTGGTTTCTGGTAAAATACAATAGCAGGTCAATAAGCACGTGCAATAAAAACAATCAATGGCAAATATTATATCAACTTATTATTGGGTCAATACAATAAGGAATTGAAAAAAAAGTCCGAATTTGGCCAAGAAAAAGGTTCTTTTCCACCAGGACAATGCAAGGGTGCATACATGTGCAGTTTTCATGGCAAAAATCTATGAAGAAACATTGCTCCCTCATCCGCCCCATTATCCAGCCCCGAGTGACTATTTCTTGTTCCCAAACTTAAGGAAATTAATCGGCGGAAAGAGATTTGACTCCAGTGACGAAACCATCTCACAAGCAAATGATATTTATATCGACAAATCATATTTTTGGAAGGCATAAAAAAACTGGAGACACATTGGACTGTTAAATACCAAACATTCATTATTCGTATCCGATATTTAACAGTATATTTTTATCACCCTGTATATCACATCAACCAATTTGTTATCATATTTAAACATGTGCGGGATATTTCATTTGTTTAATTGTTGTAATTTATAAACAATATTTTGGCAATGGACATAATTTTAGCTGACTAATTAAAAACCTTTGTTATTTTTGGCGTGTGGGCTATGACCCAATTCATGTTGCCAACAAGAGATAATACATTTTAGAATTATTCTCAAGAATCACTTCAGCTAGGCCAGAGGTTCCTTTAACTTTATTCACTAGAGTCAATATGTAGCATCAAATAGAGTCTTCAACTAATTCGCGTACAAGCAACATACCAGTACATCAAACGGTCTCTCGGGGTTGTAGGTTATACTACCCTGGTGTCAGTCGATATCAATAAAATTGCTAAGTGCTATTGGTGTTTCAATAAACTGAAGATCATCCTTAACTGAGCCCGAAAAAAAGACAGGACTGTGAATAGAACTCAAAGGAGACTATGTTGAAACATTACATAACTTTTATGTGTTTCATTCAAAAAGTCACGGCTTTATTGACCCGCCCTCGTAGTTGTGAAGTTACGTCTTTACTTCATTAAATTTGACTTCGTCTGAACATTAAATATGAACTAGAAAGAGAGGGTGATCAAACCTTTATTAAGTTAAAAGTTCCCAGATGAAGGTAGATGTGGGTTACACGAGCAACGTTTCCTAGTGTATAATTAAGTTTCAGCGATGTTTGAGCACTTCCGGTAAAGAAGCGACGACATATTCACTAATCAGGAGATTACGAGAGAAAATCGGGAATAGAGACTAACATATTTACAAGATGAAACAAAGCATAATGTGTTCCTTTTTATGATGCGGAGTAACCACGAACTTCTTTCTATTTTTCACGTGAAATATTTATTGACGACATGACCTCTTTCATACCGTTATACCACTTTTTACCCTGTGGTGAATATTGCATATGCCTTTTTCCTCCACTACACTATACTTAATACGTGATGCTTTAGTCGCATGTGTACCAAGAGTTTTATTGATTTTTTGAACAATATTCTTCTTTAATTAGGACTTACTGTATTATTTTTGCATGTTATTTGCTCCTACGTTTTACCAGACATCCGACTTTTATGTAAATTCTTTTATACCAGGGTCGTTCTGAAGATATTCTACTTTATAATATCTAATCTCGAAAATAATTACTACCAACCAAGATGTTTTAACTAGGAAAAACTGCTAAGCAGGACTATTTTTGGATCTTCACGGATTATATTAACAGGTCTTGATCCCAAACTTAAAAATAGTTATTTATGTATCAAGTCAGTAAAGTTAGTCTTTATCGAACGAGTCTGATATTATGAGCAGAGCGAGCGTAAGCGAGTGAGGATGAGCGAGGATAAAGAGTTTTTACTGACGTGGTACATACCACGTGGTTTTAACTTACTTACACTTTACAATTTAAGAACTTTTCAAATTTTAGACGTCATAATAATTTCGTGACAGTGATGACAGATAACTTTTGCAAGATGGTCGCTTTCGATTTTTAATCGATAGTTATCAATATTGAAGAATTACTAAATCGGTAAAGTTTTAATTTATTTTATATGAATATAATTACAAAATACTACAGAATTTTACTTTTGGACATACATTTAATTGATAATATCGCAAATTGTGTACAATATTTTTAATAATTAAAGTAAATAAATTTTAAGTTCACTCAAATATTTGCCATTCGATTACTGCAATCGACCACTTACATTCAATCTCGGTTAATTTGATCAATCGCGGCAGGTAAAGTAAAATTCTTCTTTCAGTACAATAAAGTGTTATTTTACTGCCGCAAATGAGGGCACATGGGTACAATAATGAACGACTTTATTGACAATTGGCGATAAACAATATTACCTCTCTCATGAGACTTCGTTTATTCAGTGATTCATGTCAAGTCGGACAAATTTTCTAATTTCGAAAATTTTTGGGAGCGGGCGAGGTTTCTAAGCTTTGGTGTGTCCGACAACTGAAATACCCTTAAAAATTTGTTGGACAATATTACCAGTTAATTGTATAAAACAATCCTGCAAAAATTAGCTGTATGGGTATCAAGTTTATGACTCTTTCGGGAGGGCGCAAGCGTCTTTATGATGCGTGCGCCCTTCCCCCATATGGGAGGCGCACTATGGAGTCATACATGAAGATATTTTTGGAGGATTTTTTGATAAAAATACAATTTACTCACTACAAAATCCCTCTCAATGACGAGACAACACTATACACTTTATGTTTCGCTGATGACTAAATTCTAATTCCTCAGGATCATGATGTCTTGAGTTACATGATGCAGAAGCTAAAAGAAGAATATATAACAAATCGGGTCTCGAAGTCAACATTAAGAAAGCTGAAGCCATGTGTATTAAATGAACAAATCAGTATATTACATTAAACTATGGAGTAGAAATTAAACACTGTGATGAATACAAGTACCTGAGCATGAAGATAACACAAGTTGGAACACTCGCTGCTGCTATAAAAGACAGAAACATACAAGGTAGAAAAGCCATATTTATGATGAACGGCATTCTGTGAACAGCTCATATACCATACCATACTTAAAAGTATAATCCAGAGGCGTGCGGTCCATGGAAGCGGGGGAAGCGCCGCTTCCCTATTTATTCGTCGATATAAGAAAATATATTAATAATTAATATTTAATAATAAAATTTTTTCCCTAATCCAAATAATCTACATATTACCTAGCCAATAGGCATTGAAAAATATTAAAAATTAATCGCGTACGAACGAACTCAATATGCACACAATTCAACTATTTGGTCAACTCCTGGCAGAAGCGCATCTCAAAATCGCCGCTTGTCATGCAGTTGTCCCTTTTAAAATTGGTCAGGGTTCAATGACCGCAGCCACTAGTTGCGCGAATTTTGGTATGCCATGGAAGCGCTCGTCGTATCGCCTTCCCGAAAGTGAGATGCTCCGACTGTTACTGCTGCTAAGGGGTGCTTAGGTATTACATACATTCGCTTAAAGAATATTTCGATTTAAATTTTTTGCAGAGATATTTCCTTTTACTGACCTTTTATTTGACATTTTACAGAAATCAAATGGTATTGCATTTTGTATAAGATAAATTGATGACTTTATTAATACGATAATTAAAAAAAAACGAGAGCAGTTTAAAAATATTTGGGATAAAACTGAACATATGGGGTTTGAACATGAAAGAAAAATAATGAAGATTGATAATTTCGGAAACAGAGAGACAGAGAAAACAGAGGAAACAAAGAGACCTTTTGATAATATTCTACAACAAATGACTTTCAAAATTTTAACGATTTAAAATTTGTAGAATTATATATAATCTTAATATTTCTAATTATAATTCATCAAAATTTCCCACAGAGGAATTTATGTCATTACGATTAAATAATGAAAATTTTTTGATATCCCAGCTTTGCATTCTCAGTTAAGTATCATTTATGAAACAACTCACATGAATGATAAAGAAATACCCAGAAATCTGGGATTTCTTTATAACTACTGGTTTAAACAAGTCGCTGTGTGAAGTGGTCAAGTTGTGAGAATTAGTACTACTAACTATCCCAGCCACAAGTCCATCAGTTGAACGAAGTTTAGCAGTATTAAGATGCATTAAAAGTTTCAAATTAAGAGTTTAAAAGAAATTCAACAAGCGAAGACAGACTTTGAAAGTTAGCCCTATTATCCATTAAAAAAGACTGCATTCAAGAATTATCAGAAGTTGATAGGAGAATAGACCTCGAGTATAAATAAGTGTCATTTTAGTGAAAGTTGTGTGTTGTGGAAAATGCCTCGGAGTATATATTTTTTTTAAATATGATTCTTCTTTAGAAAACCAAGCCCGGCGCGAGGACTCAAGGCCCGAGCTAGCAATACAGATCAATGATAGGTCAATAGTCACTAGAAATAGCGGGAATAGAGTGCCTCACGCATTCACGCGTCACGGATTTAGTGTGTGAGTCCTTGTACGCAGGACGTCGCACATAATTAAGTACTTTGCTGATAGAGAGCCCCTGCGCATCATAGTGTTATCAGGTGGAAAGTTGCTCGACCCTCGACCCTTAAGAAAATATTTTTATATCCTTATTGAATCGCTTCCCCTTTCGAAAAAGTCACCGCACGCCACTGGTATAATCACATATGGCAGTGAAGTGTGGCCATAGAAACAACAGAGAAAATGTTGCTAGTAACAGAAATGGATAGATAGATAGATAGATAGATTTATTTAACTACTTTACAAAAAAAAATTGTTTGTAGCAAGTCAAAATTACAAAGTCAAAATAAGGAATATAAAAATTACAAGGTATATAAAATCACAAGGTATATAAAACAGAAATATAAAACACAACTTATAAATATGTATCACAAACAAGAATATAGATTAACAAAAAATATTTTGTGTCACGGTAAGCATTTCAGTAGATGTTCTGCAATGAGTCATATATTCTTCCGAGCAATAAAAGCAATGTTTCAACAGATACCTTTTTATTACTTTTTTGAAACTGTTACAGCTTAGCTGTTTAATATCTTTTGGTAAAATATTGTAGTAGTTATAATTAAGACAATTTTTATCTGAAAGACGCAATCTAGAGCGATTTGTTCGTAAATAGTGAGAGTATCGCGTATTGTGAACGTGAACATCAGACTGCTTTGTTAAATGGGACCTTTTTCTGTGAATTTCAGTCAGAACTTGATATATCAACAGAGTAGGTAGCGGCATAATTTTTAATTTGATGAAGAGAGGTCGGCAATGTTCCAGATAACTAACCCCTGCTAAAATCCGGATAGCTTTCTTTTGCATTCTGAAAATTTGAAGAGCATTTGTTGAATTGCCCCATAAGATTAATCCATAGCTTAGGTGTGAGTGAAATAAAGAAAAATATGTCACCTTCAATGTCTCAAAGTTGACAACCCTTGCTAGTTGACGAATAAGAAACAATGAACTAGACAGCTTCGCCTTTACTTGTGAAATATGAGCCGACCAGTTCAATCGATTGTCTATGGTTATTCCTAATAGTTTAGCAGTGTCTTTGTCATCTGGATCGCCATGTAAACCACTTGCAGATATAATCAAGTCCTGCGTTTTTTCAGTATTGAGTTTTAGTTTGTTCGCAGCAAACCATGTGCTAGATTTATCAGAGACTTCCTCGTAAGCCATTTTTAAATCCTCATTTTTATTACCTGATATTATGTATGTCGTATCATCCGCAAATTGTACTGATTTGTACGGAGATATGAAATGAGGCAAATCGTTGACATATATAATGAATAAAAGAGGTCCCAAGACCGAACCTTGTGGGACTCCATGTTTTACGGGTCGAAAATCGGAGAGATAACCTTTAGACACTACAGCCTGGTGTCTACCACATAGGTACGAAGAGATAAGCTTAAGAGGGATACCTCTGATTCCATAATAGTTTAATTTGTGGAGCAAAATGTCATGTGAAACGCAGTCAAAAGCCTTCGACAAATCGCAGAGAGAAATTGCTATGCGATTGCCACGTTCAAGCCCCTCAATCACCTCGCTCACAATATTATATACCGCGTTTGTAGTAGAACGAGCACTTCTGAATCCATATTGCGAGTTGCTAAAATAACTTTTAGACTCAAAATAAGAATATAATTGTTGTTTGATCACCTTTTCAATCACTTTCCCGAATGTAGAAACAATGCTTATGGGTCTGTAATTGTCAGCTTTCGAGGAATCACCTTTTTTATAGATAGGTAGTACCTTTGAGTACTTTAGTGCTTCTGGAAATACTCCAGTTGATAAAATTAAGTTAATAAGATGAGTGAAAGGTGTTAAAACTATTTGGTAAGTTTCTTTTAAAATTTTGCTATTTATTTCGTGAACGTCCTTACAATTGGAATTATTAAGAGATTTAATTATTTGAGAGATCTCATCTTCCACAACGGGTCGGAAACAAAAGGACTTACTCGGGGAAGGATAGTTTCTGTAACTGAAGAGGATATCGTTATTAATAGTGGGAAGGGATGTAATTATATTCTCTGCGATTGTAATAAAAAATTGATTTATTTCGTCTGGAGATAGATCTGGTTGTACCGAACTGGATCTTCAATAATTCTGGACTTATGGAGAAGAGCAGCAGGCAAATCAAGAAGAGATCGAATACCAAATGAGAGAATACGAGAAATGATGGGAGCCACACATACAATAATTGATGACATAAAACAAAACAACTAATACAGTACGGCTATCTACCCATGGACAGAGAATGCCACATGACAGGATTCTTAAACAGATTTTGGCGTGGACACCACAAGGGAGAAGGAAAAGAGGAAGGTCGAGAAGAAGCTGGAGGGAGGGAATTGAAAAAGAACTAGAGGAAAGAGAAATCGTCAAGCATCGAAGAACGCTGTAAACCGATAGTAGAAGTAGTACAGTTTACTGGTAATATTGTTAATATGACAAATATATTCTTGTTTCGAGCAGCGGTAAATAAAGAAAAAATGGGAAGGACAACATCATGAATGAATAGAAATTACAAGAACGTTAGAATAGATTTGTTTAATATGTATGTAATGTAAATCATACCTTTATTCTTAAAAAAAACTATGTCATAAATAAATAATTTTTAGGCAAATATTTGTCTATCAGTAATCTTTAGAGAATTGAGAAAAACTGACTGCCAGAAATTAATCATCGCAAGTTTTCATAGAACCGCATATAGTTAGGCTCTTCTTCTTCTTGTAGTTCCTTCTCCTATCGGAGGTTGGCTATCATCACAGCTATCCGTACCTTATTGGCGGCGGCTCTGAAAAGATCTACTGAGCTACAACTATACCACTCTCTTAAATTTCTCAGTCAGGAAATTCTTCTTCTACCTATGGACCTTTTCCCCTTAATTTTGCCCTGCATTATGAGCCGTAATATCTCATATTTCGCACCTCTAGTAATGTGGCCCTAATATTCCAGCTTTCTTGTTTTGATGTTATTTATCACCTCGCAATCCTTATGTAGCCTTCTAAGCACCTCTGCATTCGTAACGTAACTCGTTGGATCCATGGTATTTTCAGAATCCTTCTATATCACCATATCTCAAATGCTTCTAACTTCTTTGTGTTGTCTACTTTCAGTGTTCAGCTTTCCATTCCGTACAATAAAGTCGAGAACATGTAGCATCTTAAGGCTCTTATTCTCAGCTCCAGAGAAAGGTCTCGATTAACAAACATTTTTTTCATTTTTATGAATGCCTTTCTTGCAATTTCGATGCGTGTCTTGATTTTTCTACCGTAGTCGTTGTTTTCTGTTACCCAGGCTCCCAGATATTTGTAGGTATTTACTCTTTCTACTTGTATTTGTTTCCCCTCGATATCTAGCCTTCCTACTGTGTGTTGCTTAGAAATAATCACGAACTTGGTTTTCTTAACATTCATTTGTAGTCCATATTTTATACTGACTAGATGTAATCTATTTACTAATCGTTGCAGTGCTTCTAGACTGTCTGCCAAAATAGCGGTGAAGTCTGCGAATCTTATGTTGTTAAAGATTTTTCCGTTTATTGATATACCCTGTTCTTCCTCTGATATTGCTTCCTTAAAAATACCTTCGCTGTACAGATTGAATAGCAATGGAGACAACACGCAACCCTGTCTAACACCTCTTTTAATTTCTATGGTTTCGGTTTCAACATTTTCGATTTTAACCTTTGCTTTTTGGTTCCAGTACAGATTGACAATAACGTATCATCCACCATTTAGATGAGCGTTACGGCGTTAATATGTAAAAGTGTTTTCAGAATGACTTAAAAAATCATATACAGTAAGTTAGTCTGCGTTTTTAATTAAATTAATTTTCTTCTTTAAGATTTTATTTGGCCCAATGGAGAAAAAAAAACATCAAACACATATAATTTTTAAAAAATTTGGACAAACGTCCACCATTTTATGTGATTTTAGAAAACTACAGAACGTATCCCTATATACTTTTTCAATGCAAGTAAAGTATTTTTTTCTGCGATTTTTTTATATGCGCTTTTCTGTAGAACGTATCCACCGCATAAAATGAGACCTTACTGTATATCGATATTTGATCATTAGGCTATTGATTATGTATTTTAGAAAGGAACTACAACGTTAACGGGGTTTTATTGTTTTATAGAGTCAATGGACCTCTATGTATGAAAAAACCGCGGAGTGCTACCATTTAAAGGGGTGCGTTTTGAAGAAAGGGGTGAATTAGTCCCTAGGCACAGAGCGAATTAGAGTGAGTTCTATTCACCTTTAGTACAAAAATGTCTACAGGAAAATTGTTCCAGGTTAAATTTACTATCGAAATATCACATTTTAAAGTCAAAAATATTTTTTTTACAAAAATATATTCAAAAGAAAAGCAAGAAAAAAACACGGAAAGTAGCATTTTTGTTTCTTGCCCTATAACTTTTTTCCACGGAGATATAGGTATAGGCATTGCTTCACAGAAAAAAACTTCCATCCTTGCTATTTAAAATGGAGTTTGGTGTAAGTCTGTATGATTTATAGTTTCCAAAATATGATTTTTCAAATTTCGCCACTCACAACAATTTTGGGCGATTTTCCTTGTTACTTCGCAAACATTGTTCTGTAACTTTTTTTACGCAGCTTTAGGTATATGCAATGTTACATTTAGTAGGAAGAAAAGTCAATTACCTTTAAAATGGTCTATCGTAGAAGGCTGTATGACTATTTTTAAGTAAGATATGGTTTTTCAAAGTTTTACACTTTTAATCATTTTTGATATATTTTACGATTATTTTTAAATTTCTCATTATAACTTTTTTATTGTATATTTAGGTATACACATTGTGCAATAAAAACGAAAGCTGATTTTCTTTGCTTTAAAATGCTGTATTGTAAAAATTCTAGGTCTATTTTTAAACAAGATATGCTTTTTCAAAGTTTGACATATACACATGCAATAGGTCACACTAAGTTGGAACCATATGGAAAACTTTTTATTATTAACTTTATGAAAAAAATTATTCATTATAAAATGCTCTGCATAGTCTAAAACCTAAGATGTAATCATCAGATATAAAATTTTATCAATAGTGTACGGGGTATGTTAAAAACTATGAATTTCACTCAAGAGTAAAGTACCCTTATATTTCACAATATCGAAAAGTGTTATTAAGAAAAGTTATTTGGAATCAAAAATTATGTTACAATATGCAATTATATTCTTCTAATTGAAAAAATAAAAAATTTTTAAATTTTTTTTTAAATTACGGATACCCTTGGATATCCTACGGATATCTTGTTTAAAAATAGTCCTAGAGGCGATTGCAATACACCATTTTAAAGTAAAGAAAATAAGCTTTTTTTATTCCAGAATGTATATACTTAAATGTACAAGAACAAAAGTCATATTGAGAAATTTAAAAAATAATCATAAAAAATATCAAAAATCATTAAAAGCATAAAACCTTGAAAAAGCATAACTTGTTTAAAAATAGTGGTACGACCTTATACTGTAGACCGTTTTAGAGGTAATTGACTTCTCTGTCTACTAAATGTACCATTGCATATACCTAGAAATGCGTAGAAAAAATTTACAGAACAATGTTTGTGAAATAATGGGGAAAATGGCTCAAAAATTCTGTGAGCGGCAAATTTTGAAAAATTCTATTTTGGAAACTGTAAATCCTAGAGTCTTCTACCAAACGCCATTTTAAAGAGAAAGGATGGAAGTTATTTTTCACTGAAGCAATGCCTATACCTATATCCCTGCGGAAAAAAGTTATGGGGCTAAAAACAAAATTGCTTTCTTTCGAGTTTTTTTCTTGCTTTTATTTTGAATGTATTTTTGTAAAGAAAAATACTTTTGACTTTAAAATATGATATTTTGGTAGTAAATTTATCCTGGAACAATTTTCCTGCAGAAGTGTTTGTACCAAAAATGAATGGAACTAACCTTAATTCACCCTGTGCCTAGGGACTAATTCACCCTTTTCTCAAAAACGCACCCATTTAAATGGTAGCACTCCGCGGTTCTTTCAAATATAGATGTCCGTTGACTATATGAGACAATAAAATCCCGTTAACGTTGTAGTTCCTTTTAGCTCTCTTATTTTGAACATAATCAATAGCCTACATGTTTCTCTTGGCTTTCTTAAAATTTAAAAGAAAAACCTCGGAATATTTAATAGTTAGAGGAGCTAGATTAATATCATAGGTATTTTAAAATTTAAAATAGTACAATATTTTATGTATAATATATTCTGGTTAGCTATTGTTCGTATTCTCTATTATGAAAACGTTCCCTACCTATTTTTAGTTTCCTTTATCCCGCAACGGAAACATACTCGTTAAAGTATAATTAAAATCCCCACTATTCTTTCGCTAACATTTCCAGAATGTCGTATACCGACGTAGGGATTTTTCCTTTGCATTCCTGGGGTTCGTTTACCTATTTTACGTAACAGAGGAAAAGTTGTGACAAGCAATAAACGGGGGGCCACGAAGTATCCTTTTTGGAATGTACCAAAAAGCCGGCACAACTAATTTTCGCTAATTTTCTTTCTGATACAAACAATTAACATTTATTTTTTGTTGGGGTTAAGATTAATGAAATTTGGAAAAGTAACTGTCATATAATACTGAAATATAAATAAAAACAACCAAAGACTATAACCGAAAACCCCTTAAAAAAGACCAATTGTAGATATGGCCAATGATTCCGCCAAGAAAATTGAAAACTAATTGGAAAGTTTGTACTGACTTTCATCTGCAAAGTTGAGTGTATACCTGTACCATAGTCAGTGGCGTACCGATAGATCAGCGGGCCATGGTTCCAGTTGGAATGCGGGCCCGCTGGTCCAATAAAAACACACATTGTATATCAAAAGTTTTTAATAAACATTAAATATAAATCATCATATATCATAAAACATATCATATACAGTGTGTCAATTTTAAAACTTACAATGGGCTATATCTCACGAACAAAAGCTGATATCGAAAAATGCTTGAAACCGTTTCTAGGAAAGTACGGGGGAATTAAAATGACATGAAAGAGAACTCACCCCCATCAACCCCCTAGGCCCCACACACCACAACTAAAATTTTTTAAATTGCAAACCCCTACTTGTGATACATCATTTAAAAGACTATAACAAATTCTATCCAATGGTATAAATAATAATTATACAGGGTGTTAATATCAGCTGGCTTACCATGACTTTTATATTTGTAATGCTATCTCCCGGACTATTATTGTGAATGATAAATGTCCGTCGGTACATTTTTTTGTATAAAAACTTAATTTGCCGTTTTTTCAAAATAAGTTAAAAACACCTGCTTTTTGGTTTCTGTCAGATACAATAATTTTTGTTTTATTTGAGACCTTTAAATGTCATTAATTTTCATCATTTGTATGATCCCCCAAGATTACTGAATGAAGCATCCCAAATTGAGGTCCTTGGAAATTTTGCAATAGAGCCTACTGCATCGACACGTCCAGTTAAGCTCTGGCTAGATACTAATTATCCGAACAAATGGATTGGAAGAAGAGGTCCTATTGAGTGGCCACCGAGATCACCAGACTTACCGCCACCTGACTTTTTTCTATGGGGTTACCTCAAGTCAGTTGTTTATAAAACTCAACCTGCGTCACATGAGGAATTGCGAGAAAGAATTACGCAAGCATGTCGCGCTATTACAAGAACAACATTTGCCAAAGTTCGTGCAGAATTTGTATTATTGTTTACAAAACAACGAAAGCCACTTTGAACATTTACTTAATTGACATTTTTAACAAATTTGTAGTTCAACAAAAACCTTATTAAATTTTTCATTTAAGCCAAAGTTTCCCAATTATTGCTTCGCCCTGTATAATTATTATTTATACCATTGGATAGAATTTTTTATAGTGTTTTCAATGATGTATCACAAGTAGGGGTTTGCAATTTAAACTTTTTTGGTTGCGGTGGGTGGGCCTTAGGGGGTTGATGAGGGTGAGTTCTCTTTCATGTCATTTTAGTTCCCCCTTACTATCCTAGAAACGGTTTCAAGTATTTTTCGATATCAGCTTTTGTTCGTGAGATATAGCCCATTGTAAGTTTTAAAATTGACACACTGTATGTACATACATATTTATAAAAACTCAAGCTTTATGTATAGTTCATTTACTCAGGGCTTTTGCTGCAATTTTAAAAAAACTGCTTGAAAGGCATACATATAGCTAACATGTAAAAGAAAAAAGTGATATTGTGCCGATGTGTGCTTTTGCAGTGGGGGTGAATTTCACCCCTTCTCGGGGGGTTAAAAAACATATGTTCAAAATAAGTCCGGAATTTAATAAACTGACTAATTCTACACTTTAGTTCTATAGTGTTTTTTCACTAAGTTAATACTTTTCGAGTTATTTGCGAGTGAATATGTTTATTTTTCAACAAAAAAACCACAGAGTTGTAGGTAATAAAAAGTAGGTTATTATTCGTCAAATTTAAAATGTAATGAAAATCAAAAATGAATTTCCCTTGAAGCACTTTTAGGGAAAAACTCATCGCAACTTTTTAAAGTGTTTAAAAATCTTTATTTTTGTTTTCTTTTAGTTTCTAACATCAAAATTAAGTATGTAACGTTCAAAATAGAGTTTGTTTCTCTAAGTTATTGGTGATACCAAAAATCTCAAGTAGTAAAAAAATATAGGTTTTGCTATTGTGAGTATTTTGGACTTTTTGTTTTCCTTAAGACAAAAATTGATTAAGATATTGATGTTCAAAATTTGCATACACTCGTGATTAGTGACTCGTTTAAGCCCATGTAGATAACTACAGCCTTTTCAAAAATAAGCACTTTGAACCAGTTAATCTTACAGATCTTATAAACTATAAACAATAATCAACTATTATTAATAGGAATAAGCCAGAATTTTATCAAAAAATGATTTTATTAACTTTTCGAATCCCAAATCGGGTTTCGTTGTCAAAATACAAAATACTACTAATTAGTTGATTATAAAAATGCCACAAGAAAATAGCTTCAGAACAATATAAACAATAAATAAGTAAAGTAATTTGTGAAGCGGTAACGATTAATTTTATTTGGATGCTAATTAGAGGGTGATTATAGCGATTCTTTTTACCAAAAAATAAAAGGGACCAACAATATTTTGAGCGTGACTCACTTACTTTTAATGTTCGAAGTTTTTTTTAAAAACAAAATTAATGGTTTTTTTAAATACTTTAAAAAGTTGAGTTTTCCCCGAAAAGTGCTTGATTTTTTGGTTATTTCACGTTGAAATATTTGATTTGGAATTTGACTAGTAAAAACCCACTTTTCATTAGCTACAACTCTGCTTCTACTGGGTCTACAAACTTTATACATACACCATTTTTTTCACTTTGTTATAACTTATATTTTTGCTAATAATATTTTTTTTTTGACAAAATACTTGTTTTTTTCGTTGAAAAATAAACCTTTTCACTCGCAAATAACTCGAAGTATAATATTGACTTTTCGTCGAAAATAGTATTATATTGACTTGAAAAAAAAATGCCTAGAATTAGTTCATTCATCCAATTTCGCACTTATATCCAGTTCCCTGTGTTTCTTAATAAATTTTGTTTTTAAATTTTTTGATGAATAGGTATTCTCTGTTTTTATTTATAAGTACCAACCTACACAAAAGTTAAAATTTATTAAGCAGTTACATTTCCTAGTGTGTACTTGTGTAGTTCAAACTGTCTCCATCAAATTAGAAACAAAAACGGCAAAAAGCGCGTTATAGAGGGCCCCTACGGGGCCCGGGCCCTGGTTCCACGGAACCCGCGGAGCCCTGCTTAGTACGCCACTGACCATTGTGGTGGTGAGTGGTATCCATCCCCATTGTACTACTTTTGATGGTACAAATCCTGTTGTTATTTGTGTCTTAATTATATGCATTACGAATTGTCCGTTACCATTTGTGGGATTACGAACTGTCGCGTTACGAGATGTCATGGAACCACTTTATATACAAACACAAGCTTGCTTCTTGAGCATGGTTCTGCTTCTTTCTTCTAAATGACCAGTCAAACAAACATTTTGCTATCATTATCGTATCACATGACATGATTATCAGTTTTCTGAAATATAGTGCCAATACCTATATTTTGAACTTTAATTCTTCTTTTTCTTCTTCTTATGCAATCCATTAATGGATGTTCGCGATCACGTTTGACCATTTTTCACTGTCCCTTGCAGTGTATATGAGGTCTCCTATGTTTGCTAGCCCTGTCTATTGTTTGACATTACGGAGCCATGACATTTTCTTTCTGTCCAGTCCGCTTCTTCCTTTGATCTTTCCTTCAATTAAGGTTTGCATAAATTGGTATCTTTCGTTTCTAATTACATGTCCAGGTAGGCCGTTTCTTTTTTCTGTTTAATTGTGCATAGCAGTTGCCGTTCTGTACCAATTCTTCTCAGGATTTCTTCATTTGTGATTTCTTCATTTGTTATTCGTGCGGTCCAGGGAACTTCACTGATCCCCCTCATCAAAAAACAAAAAGACAAATATCTGCTGACTCTCCTGACACTCCTGAAAATCCAGACGACCCAATTATTTTTTCCAAACCAAAAAATCCAGTTAGGCGTCCAAAAGTCTCCCAACATGATATTCTTAAATCACTGGAATCTATTAAAGGTAAAGTCGAATCTAAATCCCCGAAATTTAATTTAGAATTTACAGTTATTTGCGATGCTATATGTAATGCTTTAAACTCAAAAAATCCTGCCTCTATAGTAGAAAATTACACAACCGATATACATTATTTTAAAGAAATTTTACTATTCGTTCATGATCATATTCCAGACCGTAGCATAAAAAATAAATTGACAAGACTTAGAAAAAATATACATCCCACAGTTACTGATTCGTCCTCTGAGGTAGAAAGTGATAAACAATATTAACCCGTAAGTACTTAATAACCAAAGAGCTACCACCACAATGCTCATAGTGTAGATGCCCGATAACAGTCCAGCACATTCTTATAGAATGTCCACTTTACTCGTACGAACGAAGCATCAACAACATTTCTGAAGAACCAAGTCAGCTGAAGACTATATTAACTTATAATTTATTCAGTACAATTAATTATCTTAAAGATATACATTTATTTCATAAAATGTAATAATTATATTGTAATTGTTCAACATCCGCTAATAACCTTCCATGGTTGATGCGGCTTTATGTAAATAAAAAAAGTCCATTATTTCATGCCATATAGGAGCACCGACCCTAATATAGCATTTCGTGCATCTAATGCCTGGTTGCACCAACAGATCTTGAGCTCCAGCTTAGCTAAGATCTACTTATAAATAGGGCCTCCTTGAGTATCACTTACGTTGCACCATAATTTTAGATTCTTACCTTATTATCAATTATATCTATTATTATATTATGGTATTCTTATTGTAATATATTATAATTATATTATATTAATTCTTATGATATTCTCGACTTAAGCTTAAGATCTGTTGGTGCAACCGGGCATTAGTGTCTTAGTCTTAGGTTCAGGTCAAAGTCAGAGGTCGTGAAGACGTTTCTGAATTTTATGAAGTAATCCGAGTTGGCAAATAACAAAAATTGCCGGAGAGCCAAATTTTGGTGGAGAGCTAGAGTTTACCATAACAAATAAAGTTTTAAAAGTCCCCATCGATCCCATGTGTGCAACAAAAGTTATTCGGGGTCAAAGGTCAAAATTTGAGATTTTTTGGATTTTTCTCGAGAACAGTAAGTTTTATCAAAAAAAATATCACACCAAAGTTGTAGATCTTAACATTCTCTAGAAAAACAGTCCTTACAATTTTTTTTCTAAGAGTTACCATTCCTGAGATATCGCGATTTTAAAAGTTACTTTATACATTATATGCACGTATAAGCCACGTATATACGTAATGTGGCACTTAAGACAAGTATCAATGCCTATTTGTGTCTCTTTTATATAATATATACTATTCTGAAAATATTTCTTCACAAGATGACCAGTCTAAAACTGAATTTCCTCTATCCACGTGGCCTAGAAAAACATTTGGCTATACCATTGTTTAAAAAAGAACAGATTGTCTATTCTAAACAATGCTTACAGTATTGTCCGTAGGTCTTGTTCATATTATCTGTTTCTTTTAGTGCTAAAGGTTCAGTTCAAGTGAATAAGTACTTATTACAAGCATCTATCATTTAGCACTAGCAGACATTACGGGCTTACAGTGACAGTGGTATTTAACGGCTACAGTGGCTCGACAAAGTATATTAAAGCTGCAGAACAACGTCGTCGAACTACAAAAACATCATCGGGTTCCGAGATTAGCTTTGATGAAAATAGAACAGTTCCAGCGAATCTGGAACCGAATCTGAAATCTCGTTTCATTTCCATGTTAACTGACAAATTAAGTGAAACAAGCTAAAAATGACGTAGATGTGCTTATAATTGAGACAGCAATTGAAAATTTTAAGGCAACAAACACAACAATTGTAGTTGGTGAAGATGTTGATTTGTTAGTACTGGTTATTGCAAGGACTCCAGTAGATAAAATTATTTATTTTTTGAAACCTGGAAGGGCTCAACAGCGAAAAGAGATAAATTCTTCGAAAAGTTTATCGGCTTATCCCAAATGCCAAAAGTACATTTTATTTTTACATGCGATAACCGGCTGCGACACTACGTCAGCAATGTACAGAAGGGGCAAAACGTTAGTACTTAAATTATTCGAAAAAAAGATTTGACTCACTGCTGTAAAGTTTTTACAGAACTTGATTCCACACCGCAAACAATAATTACGGAAGGAATTCGCTTTCTTCTTGCGGTTTATGGAGCTCCAAAAAAGATTAGTTGTCTTGATAAATACCGATACTTAACTTTTGTAAAAAATACGCAAAACAAAAAACAAGTACAACTATCATGTCTTCATCAAACATCAGCATCTGCTTTTCAACATTTGTATCGAGTACATTATCAAGTTCAAACATTACTAGGCAATGAACTGAATCCAGAAGACTAGGGTTGAAAATTAATAAATAATACTCTATAACCGATTAAAACCCTACTCCCACCTGCTCCAGAAAAACTCCTTAAAACTATTTTTTGCAATTGCAAAAAAGGTTGTAAGTAGTGCCAAATGTGGATGTAAAAAAGTCGGTTTGCTGTGTTCTCTAGCGTGTACCAATTGCCAAGTTCAATCTTGCTCAAATGTCCAGTTTAGTACAACAGAGGAAGACTCCTGTGATTTTAATTAAGAGACCAATGATGACTCAGTCACATTTGAACAATTTTTGAACATCCAGCAAGAGGAAGAGGAAGGATGAAATCGAAGAAGACTGTTGAAGTAGACTTTCAAGAATATGAATCTGATTAAAATGTCCAAAGAAATCAAAACAATAGTTAACCTAATAATCAATAGCAATATCAATAATCAATATCAATAATAAGGTAATATCTAGAATTTTTGATTTACATTTACTCTGTGTGGAGTATGAAGGGAACCATTCGCGTTGGAACTTTATCGCGCTGAGCAGATGGGACGTGAATTGTAAATTGTAGAATTCCCTCATCTTCCTTAGTCTCAGCATCCGTATGGCTTGCAAATTGTAGAAGCCTCGGAGGTGTAACCAGAGAAGGTTCCCATTGTTTTCATTCTGGTGGGGTTTAGAATAGCATTGTGTTGTTTTATATGCCATTAGAGTGAAAACTTAGTCTTTTTAATATCTAGAACTTGATCGGTATTGTTTCCTTAAATTATCCTAAAATTGTCAAAACAGTTAGTGGAGTAAGCCTACAGGGGAAACCACGGTAAAAAAAAAACGCGCCAGGTACACTACCTCTCAGGTGGTGTGGAAACGTGTGCATATCATGTATAATGTGACTATTAGAATCGCGATATCTCAGGAATGGCAAGTCTTAGGAAAAAAATAGCAGACTATTTTTGTAGAGAATTTTAAGATCTACAACTTTGGTTTAAGGTTCTTTTTTGATAAAACTTACCGTTTTCGAAAAAAATCCAAAAAATCTCAAATTTTGACCTTTGACCCCGAATAACTTTTGTTGCACACATGGGATCGATGGGGACTTTTAAAACTTTATTTGTTTTGACTCTCCGGCAATTTTTGTTATTTCAAATGTTTATATAGACCGGGTTAAAGGCGCTTCTGGCCCTTTCTATCCGACATTTAATTTCCATGTCCGACATCCAGTCTTCACATAGTCAGGTTTCCAGGTACTTAAATTTTCTTACGCGCTTTACATTTTGATTGTTATATGCTAGTCTTGCATTTTGATGTTGATATAATTGATGGCTGATTATAAGGAACTTCGTCTTTTTATGTTGATGCTAAGTCCCATGTTCTTGCTATGTTCTTAAATTTTATTAAAAAAGTTTTAGAGGTCTTCTATATTCTCCGCTATTAAGAGTCATTCGCATCGGTATCGTATATTATTGACCCAGGTACCATTTACTTTGATGCCGCTTTCGTATTCCTGGAAGATACTTTCTGAATATAAATTGAACAGTATTGGGAAGAGAATGCATCCCTGTCTTACACCTCTGAACTTGTATATGCAATAAAATATATAAAGCGACAGAATATTAATATAAAATACCGTTTTCAGATAAGATGCCCTGTCCATCACTACGCGCTTAGTTCTCCGAACGGTCGTCTCGGATCCAGTGGTATCAAAGACTCACTTCTACCGCCGGAACTACCATTGGATGCCCGAAAAACAACAACTTTACGTCGTCACTATTATCCCGAGGGAGGTTGGGGTTGGGTAGTTGCTACTTGTGCAGTGTTAGTGCATGTGTTAAACCACGGCGTGCAACTGGCGTACTCCCAATTAGTGTCACCAGGAACTGAGAAGTTTAGGGTGGAGAAAGTTCATTTTGCAGGTTTGTGCATCTTTACCATTAATCATCTAAAAGCCATTAGGCTAGTATATTCTTATTAAAACGGTCAGATTTGTAGGTTTAGGTAGATCTGCTTTTAGCTATAGTGCGACAGCTGGTTTTTCTGCTATTATAATTAAATATGAAATTAAAAATATTTATTTTTACTTATAGCCTAATAAAATAAAAAAAGTCAATATGTAAATTCGTACAGGTTAAAACAAATTTTATATCAAAGTTTAGGTGGGTACAAAAAATATTTTCAAGAAAGTATCCAAATCATATAAGGGGATCATTGTTTAAATAATTAAAAGGGGTCATTTTTGAAAAAAAAATTACTTTTTTAACTGCTGAGGTCATTCAAGTCTATAGGATTTTTTCCTGCAAAGTAGAAGGGCAAATCTTTCACATAAGACTTACTAAATTAAATTTGACCCCCTATTTATTTAAATAATTATACATAAAACTTTAAAAACAAATTTGCAAAAAATTATTTTTAGCGTTTTAAATAAGCACTATAAAATATCATATTTTACAGACTAAGTTGCGCTATGTTACCGTTATTAACCAAAAAAAATTGGTCGAAAAATATTTAATATTTTTTGAGATATTGAATTTGTTTTTTAAATATTACTATATTTTCAATTGCAAAAACGCGGTTGTAGCCAAAGAAATATTCACCTGCTTAAAATCTCATTATTTTTATTGTTATGTATATTTTCGATAAATGTATTGACAAATTCAAATTTCAGTTAAACTCCCCCCTAAAATGGCATTTGAAAATGATTCAAATTTGTTTATAATTTGTTTTTTTAATAACGTCGCGGAGGTTAAATATTTTAAAATTCCGTTTCGATAATTGGATTCCTGGGAATTTTTTACTAATTAACAAAATTTTTTTGTCGTTTTTTCTTCTTTTTTTTCTTGGAGTTATATTACTACGGGCCCTTTTAGGGTTAAATTTTATTAAGAATGTCGAATCTCTGAGTTGTAGATTATATACCTAAAAATATTAAGATTTAACTAAAATCTCTTAAATACAATGTGGCTACTTACTGACGTTTTATTTAAAAATTTAAAAATTATTTTTACCAAGTACTTTAAAACTATTTGACGTATCCGTATCATACTTGGCAGAAAGTGTGGCTATTATACACCCTACTAAATTGTGATTAATAAAAGTTTCTAGCTAGTGCCAGAGGCGTACGACAGGGGATAGTGAATTATTGACCCTTCCCAAATTCTACGCCACTGAGTGAATTACTATTGTAGCGAAATTTTTAGATTCTCCAATACTTTGTATGTAAATAACTTTATTGGTATCGATAAAGTTATCAGTTTGAGAGATATTGGAAGTTTAAAATGAATGAATAAATCAATCAAAACAACTATGCCGTTTCATTTTTAACGTCCAATATCTCGAAAACTAATGACTTAATCGTTATCAGTAAAGAGTATATTATTTACATGGAAAGTATTGGAGAATCGAAAAATTTCGCTAAAATAGTAATTCCCTCAGTGGCGTAGAATTTGGGAAGGGTCAACCATTAACTGGCCCCTGTCGTACGCCTTTGGTGGTAGCTAGAAACTTTTATTGATCACAATTTAGTAGATTGTATAGTACCCACACTTTCTTGCAAGTATGATAAGGATAAGTCAAATAGTTTGAAAGTACTTGGTAAAAATAATTTTTAAATTTTTAAATAAAACACCCTGTAACTCAGTAAGTAGCCACATTTTATTTAAGTGATTTTAGACCAATCTTAATATTTTTAGGTCTAGAATCTACAACTTAGAGATTGGACATTTTTAATGAAACTTAACCCAAAAAGGGCCCGTAATAATATAATGCCAAGAAAAAAAAAGAAGAGGAAAAAAAGATAAAAAAATTTGTTAATTAGTGAAAAATTCCCAGGAACCCAATTATCCAAACGGCCTTTCAAAAAATTTAATCCCCGCGACGTTATTAAAAAAACAAATTATAAACAAATTTGAATTATTTTCAAATGCCATTTCAGGGGGAAGTTTAATTCAAATTTGAATTGTATCAATACATTTATCGAAAATGTACATAAAAATAAAAATAATGAGATTTAATACAGGTGAATATTTCTTTGGCAACAATCGCGTTTTTGTAATTGAAAATAGAGTAACATTTAATAAACAAATTCAATATCTCTAAAAATATTAAATATTTTTGGACCAATTTTTTTTTATTTATACTGATAACATAGCGCAACGTATCCTGTAAAATAAGATATTTTATAGTGCTTATTTAAAACGCTAAAAATAATTTTTTGCAAATTTGTTTTTAAAGTTTTATGTATAATTATTTAAATAAATAGGGGGTCAAATTTAATTTAGTAAGTTTTATGTGAAACATTTACCATTCAACTTTACAGAAAACAATCCTATAGACCTTAATTAGTAATTGAATGACCTCAGCAGTAAAAAAAGTAATTTTTTTGCAAAAATGACCCCTTTAAAATTATTTAAACAATGATCCCCTTGTATGATTTGGATACTTTCTTGAAAATATCTTTTGTACCCACCTAAACTTTGATATAAAATGTGTTTCAACCTGTACGAATTTACATTTTGATTTACATGTAGTCATGTAGTGTAATTTTATTTTACTAGACTATTAGGTATATAGGTGCCGTTAAAGCAGGACACATAGTATGTGCTAAAATTAATTTTAACCATTTTATATTTACATTTAATCTTACAGCGACCCTCCCTCTTACCGCAATATTGCATTGATAACTGATGTAGAATAGCCTTTGTAATTACTCTTGGTATTGTTAGAATTATTGATATTAAAAGAATTTTATAAAAACATAATTAAATCTAAAATTAACGTATACCTACCGTTCAAAATTTTTAAAATTAAAAACTATACTACACTTTAATAGAGATCTGATTCCCAACTAACATCTAAAATGCCATAAACCAATAGACGAGTCTCTCTTTGAGAACCGCTCGGTGTGAAAAAGGTTTTTTTCTTGCTTAAACCGGTAGGTGCAATCAAAAAAGTCTTCTAGAGCGATTACTTGGACTATACTTGCAATTTTTACAGTCTTATTTAGAGAAAAATGCTCCGAATGTACAAAGTGAGATCGTATGTGATTATTGTAACATTGCTAGTCACTGAATTCATTGAAAAACGGCTGTAAATCATTTAATTTCAAAATTAATAACATAATTTACCAGAGACTATAATAGATATGGTTTAACAACTTTCCTTTCATGTCTAGGAGATATCTAACCACAATTATGCGCATAAGAGCTGTGGTCACTGTGAACACTGTGAACATAGATCACTTCAGAGCAATGTCAATAGGAAAGGCACGGTCGATATAGTGGAGTGGAAGTCACCCCACGAACGTGCTCCAAAGAAAGTGAAGACTGTCCAATCGGCCGGAAAGATGATGGCCACCTTTTTCTGGGATTCACAAAGTGTGATCTACATCAACTTCTTGAAAAAGGGCAAAACGGCCACAAGAATGTACTACGACACATTCTTGGATCGATTTGACGCCGACTTGTAGAAAAAACAGCCTCAATTAGGAAAGAAAAAAGTGCTCTTCCACCATGACAATGCAGCGGCTCAAACCTCCGATGTCGTCATGGCAAAACTGGTCTATTTGGGCTACAAACTATGGCTACAAATCGATATTTGGTATCTCCCTCTACAGTTCTATTTTTAAAATGGCCAGATTCACTCCTTCTATTAATATTTTTCTCTGATTCCTCACCATCTAGCACTACTAGAAAGAGCAACATCGAGCTTGTCCATGGACACTCGTTTTCACCGCAAAACAGCACTAACTTTTTCTGAGTTTACACATTTCATTGCCGCAATGAACAACCTTGAATTTTCCACCGAAATCTGACGTCATTCGTCTCAATATTGCGCTTGCAAATTGTCGGTACCGCTTTCGAGGAAACCAAAGCTTTAAAGAAGTTGGTGCATCGCTGGGTCAAGTGTATCGAGCTAAAATGAGACAATATTGGAAAATAAATCGGCACTTTTCCTAAATTTTCGTTATTCTTTTGGTGGCTAATAGCCCGATCACAGAACAATCTGACCCAAAAAAAATAAAGGAAGGACGAGAATTTGGGAATAGGTAGTTGAAATTGTCATTATTATATAAGAAAAAGTTTACAATTCTACATCCCCTCCATTTTACAAAAATCGAGGTGAATACCCCTCTCGAAGATGAAAAAAATACATTTAAAATAAGACCGGAATTGGATAAGATGACTAATTCTAAACAACTTTTCTTCTCTATAGTTTTTTCACTAAGTCAATACTTTTCGAGTTATTTGCGAGTGAATATGTTCTTGTTTAACAAAATAAAACATGTTTTTGGACGGTTTTTCTGAGATAACTCAAAAAGTAAGTAGTTTAGCGAAAAAAATTTTCTTAGCAAAAATATAGCCCATCAAAAATTGAAAAAAATGGTGTATACGTGAGGTTTGTAGACCCAGTAGAAGCAGAGTTGCAGCTAATGAAAAGTAGGTTCTTCTTCGTCAAATTCCAAATCGAATATTTCAATGTGAAATAACCCAAAAACGGAGCAGTTTTAGGGGAAAATTCATTTTAACTTTTTAAAGTGTTTAAAAATAGGTTTATTTTTGTTTTTAAAGAAAACTTGTAATATTAAAAGTAAGTGAATTACGCTCCAAATATTGTTGGTCCCTTTTATTTTTTGGTAAAAGAATCGCGAAAATCACCCCCTAATTAGCATCACATATACGTTTTAACATTACCACTTCACAAATTACTTTGTCTATGTATTATTTATATGATCTGTAAGTTTCATCGGTTCAAAGTGCTTCGTTTTGAAAAAGCTGTAGTTAAAATGGCTTGAACGAGTAACTAATCACGAGTTTAGGCAAATTTTGAACAGCCATAGCATAACTAATTTTTGTCTAACAAGAAAACAAAAAATCAAAAATATTCATAAAAGCAAAACGTACATTTTATTACTCTTTGAGATTTTTCGTATCCCTAATTGTTTTTAAGTTAATTCCATAAACAATTACGATTTTTTTCAAAATAAAAAAAAATGTTTTATTTTAAACCCAATTTTTTTCAAAACTGAGCAAAATAACTTGTAAAGCGGTAACGATTAATTTTATTTGAGAAGCTAATTAAGGGGTGATTTTCGCCATTTTTTTTAGCCAAAAATAAAAGGGACCAACAATATTTTCAGCGTAACTCACTTACTTTTAATGTTAGAAGTTTTAAAAAAATAAACCTTCTTTTAAACACTTTAAAAAATTTGTAATGAATTTTCCCCGAAAAGTGCTCCGTTTTTTAGCTATTTCACATTGAAATATTCGATTTGAAATTTGACGAAGAAGAACCTACATTTCATTAGCTGCAACTCTGCTTCTACTGGGTTTGCAGAGCTCATGCATACACCATTTTTTTCAATTTTTTGAAGTTATACATCTTTAGGCACGAGGATAAATTTTTATTTTACTGAGCGCATGCGCACACCGACAGTATGGTATAAACGTTATACGGGATCTGATTGGGTGTTAAAATCATCTGTCAATAATTGTTCAATATGGAGATTTTCTATAAACAAATTAATGTTGTGTATATTAGTTTTTATTGTTGTGATGGCAGAGAAAAAAAGCAAGTTTATAATATTGTAGTGACTTTTTAAATAGTTTTTAAAAGCGACAGGTACGTAATAATTGTAAATGTTTCAGTATCCTAATAAAAAATTTCATAGGTACCTACCTATTTGGAAAATTTAAAAAGATCCTACCAAGATAGTATGTAATGTTTTGATTTACATAATTTGATTACCATCAAAATTTCTATCAATATTCACCTAATATATTGTTTTCTTACTCTATGTTTTGTTGTATTTTAATATTTCTTTCAATTCTAAATAATTTCAATTCAAAATCAAAATAATTTGGTTAAATTCAGAACCGTCAAAAGTTTAATCCGTTTAGTTAGTTGATCTTCGCACATGATGACACATGTCTCCCTGGGTAAAAGTTTAAGGTGAATGAATTTCAATACTAACTGCGCTGATAAGCGGGTTCGAACCCCAATGGAAACTTTTATTTTTTTATTTTTTTTATACATTTTATGATTGTAGGTTTATTTATTATATAATTTTTTTTCAGAAAATACGTATTTAGTTAAAAAATTTTCCTACATTGTTCAGAAAACATTTGTGGAATTTTTCAATGTGTTTGTTTGTGTGTGTTTTATTCTTTTATTATTTTAATTTTTGGCACTGTTTTAAAAAAATTTTTGAGATGTAGTAAGTATTAAAATTAGTTTAATATTTAAATAAAATATAAATAAACTGTTTACAGTATATTAATTTCGTTGAAATCATATAATAGAAGTATAACTTCTTACGTGCGTACAAAGTACACACGCATTCTTTTTTATAAGCTATATTTTTATTAAGAACATTTTTTTCGCTAAAATACTTACTTTTTGAGTTATCTCCGAAAAAACATTTTTTTTTTGGTTAAAAATGAACACATTCACTCGCAAATAACTCAAAAAGTATTGACTTAGTAAGAAAACTCTATAGAACAAAAGTTGCTTAGAATTAGTCATTTTATCCAATTCCGGACTTATTTTAAACGTATATTGGAGGGGATGTAGAATTGTAAATTTTTTCTTATATAATCATAGACAATTTCAACTACCTATTGCCAAATTTTCATCCTTCCTTTATTTTTTTTGGATGTTTTCGTAAAATTTTGCGTTCCCTGATCGGGCAATAAGTACTTATCGGACCGCCCTAGTAGTAAAAGTGTCTTTTAGTAAATGTATAATTTAAGGGAAACACCAAATAGCGGTAAAGGTATTTATTGATGGAACCGACACTAGGGTAAAGTTTTACCCCGGGAGAACTTTGAACACTGACTGTTACGCGCTTAGATGAGGACTGATCAAGACTGAAGTTAAAGGCACTTCTGGCCTGGTTGACGTGATTCTTGAGAATGATTCTAAATGTGTATTCTTTATCAGCGGTGGCACTTAGTATTGGGGTCAAGCCACGCGTTGAGTATATTTACAAATATTGAGAACAAAGAAATATATTTGGTCATCAAATTAAATAACAAATTGCTTCATGTCATATACGGGGTGATAAAAATATACTGTTCAACATCGAATATGAATAATGAATGTTTGATATTGGACAGTAAACTTGGTTGTCACTCCTTGAGACATTTAAACCATATTCTCAACTAAAATACAATTTGATAGACTTTTTATACTCGTATAACTAGAGTACACATAACCAAACTTATATGGAATCACCATGTATTTCAAAGTAATATTGATTTTTCTTGAAAAAAACTTGTAAGACAATTAGATTGTACGGCTCGGTACGGTATAGGTTATTTGCTTGAGTGGCAAATGGAACGAAAATAAATAAACTAATTTTGCGTCCAAAAACGAAAATATGCCTCATGTGGGGTTATAGAATTTATAACGGGAAAGATTATTGGTCTTGTGGAGCAAGCAATGTTCTCAGAGGGACATAGCTGTAGAGCTAGGCGTAACACAGGGCGTTCTGTCCAAAACCTATGCTAGGTAACAGAAACTACGAAAGCTCAAAAATAAAGCAAAGGAAAGTCGCCAAAAAGTAATAACGGCTCGCCATGATCGTTTAATTGTCCAATCAGCTGGAAGACACCCAACCATTTCTCACCTACAGCTCCAAAGGCAGATTTTGGAAGCTACAGGTGTAACTGTTTCAGTTGAAACGATAAGAAGAAGAGTTCGTGCCGAGTAGTATACAGTAGGAGACAGTTATGGATTCCCGAGTTATCCAGGCAGCACAAGATTGATCGCCTAAATTGGTGTCTTCACCACCAAAACTGGAACATTGGGAATTGACAAAATGTGCTATTTTCAAAAACAGTCAGAATTTAATGTAATCAGATGGAAAATCAGATGACTCACGAAATCGTGTACTTAGAGGTCGAGGAAGACAAGCAAGAACGAAAACTGTCAGATCTGTTCGCAAATATAAAAGGGAAGGTGTATTGTTCTGTAGAGAAATTGTGATCCGTAAAAAAACTCCTTTAATTTTCATCCAATTAACTTTAAGTGCTCACAGGTATGTTGATGACCTGTAGTTAGGCTTTGAAGAGGTGCAGCAGGAGAAAATTTAATTTTATTGCATGATAATGGACCTCCATATACCATTAGAGCGACTAGAGACATCATTGAAGCAGAAGGTATCTCTTGTTTGGAGTGGCCTGCTTGCTCACCCGAGCTTAACCCTATAGAGTATTTGTGGAATATGCTTTAAAGAAAAATTAGAAAGGTGAAGTTTTCAATCCTAATAGCAACATTTATAATATTGAAAAATATTAAAAAATTACTAAAAGATTTTAAATTGAAAACTTATTGGTCCATTTCACTGGTGACACCTCCATGGCTTCTAAAAATTGCAAACCAGATTGAGGCTGAAGCGAAGAAGACAAGAGGGAATTCAAAAAACTTACAATTCACGACACCGTCTGTTCAGCTGGTAAATTCCAACGGAAAAAGGACCTAGTTACTCAAAGGAGTAAAGACCAATATAAAAATAAAATTAAATTCCATTTTTATTCAGTTGCAATGCGAAGGCAAAACAATCCTATTTTTCACTTACGAATACTGAGCGCAGTCCAGCACTCTGAATCGACGATTTTCGACTCCTATTGGAGTCTCATCGGAGAGACGTAGGCCTGCTGCTCCATACTCGAGGTGACCAACCATGAAAGCTTAGCCCCACATTGCAACTGACGTGTATGGATTAGATGACTAGCGTCATCTGGCAATTAAAAGGTGAAGTTTTCAATCCTAATAGCAACATTTATAATATTGAAAAATATTCAAAATATTACTAAAAGATTTTTAAATTGAAAACTTATTGGTCCATTTACCTTATGACACCTCCATGGCTTCTAAAAATTGCAAGCCAGATGAATGCTGAAGCGAAGAAGACAAGAGGGAATTCAAAAAACTTACAATTCACGACCCCGTCTGTTCAGCTGGTAAATTCCAACGGAAAAAGGACCTAGTTACTCAAAGGAGTAAAGACCAATATAAAAATAAAATTAAATTCCATTTTTATTCAGTTGCAATGCGAAGGCAAAACAATCCTATTTTTCACTTACGAATACTGAGCGCAGTCCAGCACTCTGAATCGACGATTTTCGACTCCTATTGGAGTCTCATCGGAGAGACGTAGGCCTGCTGCTCCATACTCGAGGTGACCAACCATGAAAGCTTAGCCCCACATTGCAACTGACGTGTATGGATTAGATGACTAGCGTCATCTGGCAATTAAAAGGTGAAGTTTTCAATCCTAATAGCAACATTTATAATATTAAAAAATATTCAAAATATTACTAAAAGATTTTTAAATTGAAAACTTATTGGTCCATTTACCTTATGACACCTCCATGGCTTCTAAAAATTGCAAGCCAGATGAATGCTGAAGCGAAGAAGACAAGAGGGAATTCAAAAAACTTACAATTCACGACCCCGTCTGTTCAGCTGGTAAATTCCAACGGAAAAAGGACCTAGTTACTCAAAGGAGTAAAGACCAATATAAAAATAAAATTAAATTCCATTTTTATTCAGTTGCAATGCGAAGGCAAAACAATCCTATTTTTCACTTACGAATACTGAGCGCAGTCCAGCACTCTGAATCGACGATTTTCGACTCCTATTGGAGTCTCATCGGAGAGACGTAGGCCTGCTGCTCCATACTCGAGGTGACCAACCATGAAAGCTTAGCCCCACATTGCAACTGACGTGTATGGATTAGATGACTAGCGTCATCTGGCAATTAAAAGGTGAAGTTTTCAATCCTAATAGCAACATTTATAATATTGAAAAATATTCAAAATATTACTAAAAGATTTTTAAATTGAAAACTTATTGGTCCATTTACCTTATGACACCTCCATGGCTTCTAAAAATTGCAAGCCAGATGAATGCTGAAGCGAAGAAGACAAGAGGGAATTCAAAAAACTTACAATTCACGACCCCGTCTGTTCAGCTGGTAAATTCCAACGGAAAAAGGACCTAGTTACTCAAAGGAGTAAAGACCAATATAAAAATAAAATTAAATTCCATTTTTATTCAGTTGCAATGCGAAGGCAAAACAATCCTATTTTTCACTTACGAATACTGAGCGCAGTCCAGCACTCTGAATCGACGATTTTCGACTCCTATTGGAGTCTCATCGGAGAGACGTAGGCCTGCTGCTCCATACTCGAGGTGACCAACCATGAAAGCTTAGCCCCACATTGCAACTGACGTGTATGGATTAGATGACTAGCGTCATCTGGCAATTAAAAGGTGAAGTTTTCAATCCTAATAGCAACATTTATAATATTAAAAAATATTCAAAATATTACTAAAAGATTTTTAAATTGAAAACTTATTGGTCCATTTACCTTATGGCACCTCCATGGCTTCTAAAAATTGCAAGCCAGATGAATGCTGAAGCGAAGAAGACAAGAGGGAATTCAAAAAACTTACAATTCACGACACCGTCTGTTCAGCTGGTAAATTCCAACGGAAAAAGGACCTAGTTACTCAAAGGAGTAAAGACCAATATAAAAATAAAATTAAATTCCATTTTTATTCAGTTGCAATGCGAAGGCAAAACAATCCTATTTTTCACTTACGAATACTGAGCGCAGTCCAGCACTCTGAATCGACGATTTTCGACTCCTATTGGAGTCTCATCGGAGAGACGTAGGCCTGCTGCTCCATACTCGAGGTGACCAACCATGAAAGCTTAGCCCCACATTGCAACTGACGTGTATGGATTAGATGACTAGCGTCATCTGGCAATTAAAAGGTGAAGTTTTCAATCCTAATAGCAACATTTATAATATTGAAAAATATTCAAAATATTACTAAAAGATTTTTAAATTGAAAACTTATTGGTCCACTTACCTTATGACACCTCCATGGCTTCTAAAAATTGCAAGCCAGATTGATGCTGAAGCGAAGAAGACAAGAGGGAATTCAAAAAACTTACAATTCACGACACCGTCTGTTCAGCTGGTAAATTCCAACGGAAAAAGGACCTAGTTACTCAAAGGAGTAAAGACCAATATAAAAATAAAATTAAATTCCATTTTTATTCAGTTGCAATGCGAAGGCAAAACAATCCTATTTTTCTCTTACGAATACTGAGCGCAGTCCAGCACTCTGAATCGACGATTTTCGACTCCTATTGGAGTCTCATCGGAGAGACGTAGGCCTGCTGCTCCATACTCGAGGTGACCAACCATGAAAGCTTAGCCCCACATTGCAACTGACGTGTATGGATTAGATGACTAGCGTCATCTGGCAATTAAAAGGTGAAGTTATCAATCCTAATAGCAACATTTATAATATTGAAAAATATTCAAAATATTACTAAAAGATTTTTAAATTGAAAACTTATTGGTCCATTTACCTTATGACACCTCCATGGCTTCTAAAAATTGCAAGCCAGATGAATGCTGAAGCGAAGAAGACAAGAGGGAATTCAAAAAACTTACAATTCACGACCCCGTCTGTTCAGCTGGTAAATTCCAACGGAAAATGGACCTAGTTACTCAAAGGAGTAAAGACCAATATAAAAATAAAATAAAATTTCATTTTTATTCAGTTGCAATGCGAAGGCAAAACAATCATATTTTTCACTTACGAATACTGAGCGCAGTCCAGCACTCTGAATAGACGATTTTCGACTCCTATTGGAGTCTCATCGGAGAGACGTAGGCCTGCTGCTCCATACTCGAAGTGACCAACCATGAAAGCTTAGCCCCACATTGCAACTGACGTGTATGGATTAGGTGACTAGCGTCATCTGGCAATTGAAATTTTATTTTTATATTGGTCTTTACTTCTTTGAGTAACTAGATCCATTTTCCGTTGGAATTTACCAGCTAACAGACGATGTCGTGAATTGTAAGTTTTTGAATTTCCTCTTGTCTTCTTCGCTTCAGCATCCATCTGGCTTGCAATTTTTTGAAGCCATGGAGGTGTCACCAGGGAAATGGACCAATAATTTTTCAATTTAAAAATCTTTTAGTAATGTTTTTAATATTTTTCAATATTATAAATGTTGCTATTAGGATTGAAAACTTCACCTTTCAATTTCCAGATGACGCTAGTCACCTAATCCATACACGTCAGTTGCAATGTGGGGGTAAGCTTTCATGGTTGGTCACTTCGAGTATGGAGCAGCAGACCTACGCCTCTCCGATGATGACTTCAATAAGGGTCGAAAATCGTGGATTCAGAGTGCTGGACTGCGCTCCGTATTCTAAGTAAAAAATACGATTGTTTTGCCTTCGCATTGCAACTGAATAAAAATGGTATTTTATTTTATTTTTAGAAAAATTAGAGCTCGCCGGGATAATACACAAAACACCGCACGGCTAATTAGTACAAGATGCTCTTGAAGGATGGGGCAACCTACCACAACAAAATGTTGATAATTTGATTAGAAGCGTGCTCACGCAAACTCAAGCTTGCATTGCATAGGGACTAGAGGTGATAACACTGACTACCAGAAAAAAAAAACAAACAAAAAATTAATAAAAACAATTTACACATTATTCGTTTTACATTGAAATTTGTTATGCTATTGACTTTAAAACACCTATTTCAATTTGTTCGTTAAATACTTTATTGTTTTATGTAATTGTTATGTATTTGTCATTAAATTGCTTTAAAATAAATATTGTTTGACTTCTTGTGTTCGTTTTTTTAAATTCGCACGAAAAAATAAAAAATATCAGATGATTCCATACAAGTTTGGTTGTGTGTATGTCAATGAATCAGTCAGTATCCATGGCTTGTAATAAATATTCATTGTATCAAATTAAACATTGTTTTCTGTCGGTGTCCATGCGGAAGTAAAACTCCCCAAAAGAATTTTCATTTTTCTTTTACACAGAGTAACGATTTTCCTATATATCACTTTTTGTGGCATTTGTAGCAGCAAATGACCCGAATAAAACGCCGAAATGTGAAGTGAAAAAGTCGGTTAGAAAGAGTAAGAATGAATAAATTTGTGAGTTGTATATGCGGAGAAATGCAAGTCCGCACTAGTTGGTACAATATTTGTGGCTGGCAGTATGACAATGATATATACAAGAATTTGTGGGAACACATGCTCCGGGACTCCGGGGAGTTTGGCGACTTTGCCAGAAACAGACCTAGATCAAATGGTCACATTTGACGTAATATATACGTATTACAGGGTGGAATACAGTTGATTTCAAACCCTTTTTTCAGTGCTTCATTAATTTTGACGTCATATAGGGTTTTAAGAATGTTACATGCCAATTTTAGTTAAATCTGAGAGTTGTCAGAATATTTATATTTATATAAACATCAATATTTATACAAATATTTGCCGGAATATTGAAGTTTAAAATATTTTAATTTAAAAATAAATAATAATAAAATCAAATTTCACTATACAATATCCGAATATACCAATGACATATTTATATTTACGTCACTGAAAAATTACTAACCTAGAAATTACAATTGTCATTTTACCATACGATACTGTGAAAATACTGTCACGATCGATTACTTTTTTGTCAAATTATCTTTATTCGCATCATTGATTGGTTATCTATTTAGAGTATTGTAAACGCCAACCAAAACCAATTATACATCTATATATAAGTATAGTCGGTTCGCTAAACTCACACACAACTGGCTAGTGATTTTAGTCGGTAATTTTTTTTTGTTTTTGGCCAATTTTGCAAAAATTATTAACTATTTATTAATTATTAATTAGGGTAAAGGCCCCAGTTGTTGACCATGTGCTAGTTATTGGCCTACTAATATGTTTTAATTAGAATTAGGAAAATGTTGGTATTTTGTTAATTCTAACCACTTTTTTTAAGTTTGGCAACATGTCTCCTAGAGTATGACACATCTAGTTTCAAGGTAACCATTACATTTTAGTCAGTATTCGATGTTGAACGAGACAGTGTTCTGTGCCGCTAGTTTTCAACCGAAATTTTGTTATTTACCTAGAGAAACTTGTGTTGGTCGGTAAGTACTATATACTGCAATTCACTTTCTACTTTATGTTTTATGTTTTTGTGAGAATATAGTGTATGTCCTGCTTCAAATTGCATAACGAATTTAACGTTATTTATTCAAATAACGTAAATTTTAAGGTGGCCAACTACTAATGCATAAAATTATCAATGTTTCAGTTATTGGCCTAGATGGCCAATCCAGATGTTATCAGAAGTGGGTTTAGGGCATGCGGTATATTTCCTTGGAATTCTTCTGCTCTTGACTATTCAAAATGTCTTGGGAAAGAATTTGAAACTGAAGATAATCTGGATGAGCACAATGATTTACCAACACTTATTGATCCAAATACAAAAATTTCTTATAAACAATTTTGTGAAATAGTTGGCAATGACAAAATTAAACAGCTATGTCGAAATAATTGTAAAACTCAATCTGATGATTACTAAATATTGAAACAAATCTTTTCAGCATTTACAGAAAAATCCTCGGTAGAAATATCTACAAAGGACGAACAAGAAAAAATTTTAGAAGAAGAAGTAGAATTTTTAGACACAAGTGAAGTAATTTTCGATATAAATGATATACCTCTAATAATAGATGATACTGAAATAGTAAACATTCCTGAAATGGAGAACGAAACCTTGATAGTACCCGAGAATGAAATTTTCAACATGCAAGGAATAGAAGAATATACAAATGAAGCTGAATCAAGTGTGACGAAAACGGTTAGAGAAGATCAAAAAACCAAAAAACCCGAGAAATCCCTAAACATTTCTGAAAATACATCTGTAAATGCTACAAATAAATCTATTGCGACTTACTTAATATGGCCAGATACTCCAGCACGAAAAGGAAAAAAGCAAACTCAAAAGCTTCCATTTGTTCTAACTTCATCAGATAGAAGAAAAATAGAAAAAGAAAAAATGGAAAAAAAATTAGAAGAGGAGCGCAAAAAGGAACAGAGGAAACTTAAAAGAAAGGAACAACAAAGTATTAAAGAAAATCAAAAGAAAATAAAAACCTCGAATAATAAAAAACCCAAAAAGTTAGCTAAAACTTTTAACAAGTCTGAAGAGAAAAGTAGACAACCCATAGAAATGACCAACAAAATTAAAAAAGGGTGTAAAAGTTGACTTTCCTATTGAAAAATATCCAGAAAAGACAAAAAAGCATTGAAAGTGTTTTCTCCTCTAAACCAGGAAAGTAGAAGTAACAATACTGCGGTTTTTGAGCCACCACTACCTGAATTTGTCAAAGTTCCTACACCAGAATTTCATTCTCACACAAAATCATCAAGCTCTGTAAGTAACCAAGATAATCTTCACATTTTCAAGCATTCACCTACACCAGAAGCGAATTTGAGATTATCTCCGAAAATATTTCTCGTCCACACTAAATCTCCAAGCCCCTAGAAAAAAATTGTATCCAAACGGAAATTATTTGATGATAATACAAATCAGTCCTCAACAAAAATTACAATTCTGTCTGATAATTTATTATCAAATATTCCTTCACACTTCGAAAATCGAAACTTGGTATCAAACGTTCTTCCGCGTTTTAAAAATACAAACTTGGTATCAAACATTCCATCACATTTTAAAAATCAAAAAGTCTCTAAATAAAAGGTGTGTGTTATCTATGTGTACTAAATATTACAGAGTGTAAGGAAGGCATTAGATGCCAAATGTGTCTTAGAACATATCATGTAACTTGCATAACAAGATTCTATGGCGACACAGATCAAGTATATGTTAGCGAATCTTGTCAGATAAAAAATAAATAAGAATAAAAAATAAAATTTACTTTGACATACAGTAAAACCTGTGTTAAGGCCACCTGTAAAAACCGGCCACCTGAACTAGCCGGTCAGTTTCAAAGTTCCCCAAACCAAAATTTGTGTACTACAAAACCTGGTATTAGCGGCCACCTTGTTATATCGGCCAATAGTTCTGTCATTTTTAGTGACCGTTATTGACAGGTTTTACTGTATCTTTTTTTTGTGTCCACACTCATCACAAAATCCTTGCTTACCCAAACACCTACCTATCTACTTATTTTAACTTAAGAATTATTTGGTGACATATCACTTTAGAAAATGATGGCCAATCACTAACACATATGGTGTCAATAACTAGATCAGGGTGGCCAATAACTGGTTCATTTGCACGTTTACAAAAGAACACATATAAAATATTTTCAGACCTGAAAGTTTAACATAATAAAATTTTACAAAATGTAGAAATAATAATAAAATTCCATGATGTTAAAAATAGTTATAGTAGGCCACAGTGACAAAACATTTCATAGATGTATCGACGTGCTCTCCTTAAGAGGCCAATAACTGGTGCTTTTACCCTATTTAGTAATTATTTTTTGCCAATTTTATGAAATTGGCAAAATTACTTACTAAAATCACAAGCCATTTGTGTCTGAGTTTAGCGAACCGAATATATGTCGTTTTAATAAACAAATACCCGTCAAGGAATAGATAATTTTCTAAGTTCAATGTATAATAATCACAGAGGTACGTTTTTTCTGTCACTTTTTCTGTCACAATTAAACCTAAAGATCTTCTAGTATTACGTAAATAATTTTGGAACTTACACTAAACAGAGTGTAAACTTGCTAACATGACAATCGCATTGAAACTGTGACTTATAATAGACTATACACAAAGTCACGTTAATATTGAAGGCTATATTAAAAAAGAGAGCATCAATAGGGAGAAAGTACAACAGTTCCTAAGTCAATAACATATCGAGATTACATCATTTATATTTTAAAATAAAAGACATAAAATATCAGAGATTTTGGTGTTAATCTTGAGAGTAAAATAAATTTAAGACCAAATACTCACCATGTTAGGATAGTATCATGAGGTTTTTTCCTATTTTTTCCTCATGATTTACTATGCGATCACTTCTTCTTCTTCTTCTAGTGCCGACTCCACTAAAGAAGGTTGGCCATAACCCATAACCATTGCAAATTCGTTTCTATCTTCTGCTTTTTGAGAGGCGTCTGTGTGTTTATCCCGGTCCAATTTTATGATCTTGGGTATCAGTAGTTTAAGAAAAATTTAGAGTTTTTTTTTCAATTAGAAGGATCTCATTCCATATTAGAACATAGTTTTTAATTTCAAACAACTTTTCATAACAACAATTTTCGATATTATGTGAAATATGAAGGTACTTTACTCTTAAACGAAACTCATACATTTTGACGGACCTCAAATTGATAAAATTTGATACCTAATCGTTCAATGGTTGATGGTTTTAGACCATGAAGACATTTTATGAACAAACTTTTTTTCGTGAAACTAATAATAAAGAATAGTTTCCTACATGTGTCCAACTTAAGTAGACACGCTGTATATACTGTTATGATCTGCTTCTTATTAATTTTGTATTAATTATTATTTATTTGATTAATTATTTAATTGTCGCAAATCATACATAAAAATGAATAAAAAATCTCAGGGTGCCTTTTTATACTATTAAAAAAAATCTAAATTATCTCACGTTATACTTATCTTCTCTCGTGGGTTCAGTATCTCTTAGTTGATCCTAATCGGGATAAAATAAGGAAAAGAAATAAAGCAAAATATTAAAATAAACATACAGAATTGTCTTTTATTTATCAAAATCAATACTCTAAAATCTATCAAATCTAATAACTGTGGACACAGATGTCCGAATGAAATTTTTACCACTTAAATATTATTATAGTTAAAAAAAAAACAATTTATCGGTTTGTTCCCGATGACTGTGGTAAAACAAACTAAACAAAACAAATTTATGTATTCGCAAGATTACCTATATTTACTATTTACTTTTTGAAATATTGGAATTTTAATTCATATGCTTTTTACTCAAAAATTTAGTTTCCGAACATCAAAATCTCTTTCACATAAATTGACTGACCTTTTGCTTCAATCACTCTGATGTCTTCTCGTGACCCAAAACAGCTCTCCCTCGTTGACTATGTTAAAGTCTACTCATCAAAGCCCTCTCCGTTCTCCAGCTTCAAAACTATCAGCATACCAGCACCAATTCTCCAACAAGCCGGGCCTCTTTTGACACGTACTCGATTCAAACAAAACTCCAAAAATTCTCTGCTCTCCTTCTCACAATAATACAGAATCAAAGAGGTATTTCGTCTCAATTTGATCTGTCTCTCGTTCCACTTTTTAACACTATTCTCCACTATCAAACAACCACTGGTACTTGCTAACTATCTATTCACGAAAACGTCGAACTGCTCCTCAGCGATACCAAAAACATAACAAAAACATAATGACTTCTTTTTCAAACTCTCTCAATCATTCAAACCACTTTTCCCCTTCTAACTTGCCAAGAATCAGAAACAATCTTTTCCATTCGACAAACAAACAGTCATTTTCAAAATTATTCCGACCATCCTTAATTACTTTCGGGGAAACTCTACAACATTTACTCGGGTTGAAACAAATATTAAAATTCCAAAATTTCTTTTTAGACCACTTTCCCAGAAAGTGATAATTACATCTACCTGTGGATTCTATAGTTCTCGTAATAAAAAAACTATTTCCATTTTAAATCTAAATACATCGTCCTTTTCACTTTAATTATTCACAAAAGTCTTTAATGGTTCATCGGAAAGCTCATTAAAAGAGAAATCCACTTACATCCAAACTAAATTCTAATAAATATTTACAGCTCAATATACAGGGTGTATCAAATTTATGTGCCCGCGTTATTTAAAAAAAAATTAATTTAATTTTCATTTTGCCTTTGATAAATTGAAAACACAGTAATACATTGTAATTTTCATAATGAGAAAAAGAGATGGAGAGAATTTCATAAATAAAGAAACAAATACATAATTCCTACTCGGTTTGTAACTCTTCTATACTACTACACCATTTCATAAATTCAAATATGTCAGAATCAGATTTCTCGTTCCGGTATACCCGTATAAATCTTCGGTTAGTTTCTTTTCTTTTATTTTTGTTATTAGGAGAATAACTACATCAAAAATATTTGTAACTAAATCGTATAACGTAGATGTATTATCTGAAAACACAATAGATAAAAGATGAGATATTAACTGTCTTGTTCTGGGGGTGACTAATCGTCCGGAATAATGGTCTCCGGAATGCGGCTTCGTGTGAAAATAGAACGAATTAAAGATTTATCTTCGAAAACATCTATTGTTATAATGTTTGTATGCAATTAGTATTGTGCTGAACCACGCATAACTTTCTTGAAATAGCTTAGACCCTAATTATACATTATAAGGCGCAAAAATATGAAATATACTAAGTGACACAGAAATCGCTGTCGCTGTCTTTTTGATAAGCCCATCCTAATGACATACTGACAAATATCTTGCCACAACATCTTGGATTTATATGAACTCTTTTAGAAATTTTCAGAAAAAATGTCCAGCTACTCGTAATCCAACATTTAGGCCTCTGTCCAACTCACTGAGTTGATGTGGTCTGCCCTTGGTCTCCATTCCAATAATCTATTTGTCCATCGACCATCTATCATTTTAGCTGTCTGCTGCTCCTGCCCATCTCAATTTTAGTCTGTCTATCCTTTCGAAGAGGTCAGTTACGTCAGTTCCTGTCGTGATCATTTCGTTTTTTATTTTGTCTCGTAGAGCTATCCTTAACATATATCACTCCATTCTTCCCCGTGTCACTCTTAGTTTCGTATCCGAGGCTTTTGTATGTCAACACTGGGATGCTCATTTCTGCCCCGTATGTCAACACTGGGAGGACGCATTGATCAAATACTTTTCTTTTCAGGCATGTGGGCAGCTAAGTTTTCCATATGCTGCCCACACAAGACCGATTCTTTTCTTCATTTCATTGGGCAGATTATCCCTGCCAATCATAATTTCATGTCCTACACTAAATTTACAATCAAGATGCAGTAAAAATAAACAAACCAAGACACGTTAAATGCTACTAGGAACACTATTCTTCTTCTCCTTCTTCCTTCTTGTATGTAGGCTTTAAAGCCCGTTTCGTCTTTAATATTAGCCTCCTAAATTGTTTAAGTTATAGCACCATCTTTTTCTTGGTCTGAGAATACTTCTTCGTCCATTTGGTGACTTATCTCGTGCTATTCGTACTATCCTATCCTTTGCCATTCTACTAATGTGTTCGCTCCACCCCTGTTTCCGTTTTGTCACCCATCCATTTATGTCTTCTACATTGCATAATCTTCGTATGTTTTCGCTTCTCTCCCTATCCAACAGACTTTTCGCTGATATTCGTCGAGTGTTTTCATCTCTGTTGTTTCTAGTAGTCGTCTCGTTTTAGTATGTGTCAGGTCTTGTCTCCGCCGTGCATGTTAATATAGGTCTAATCACTGCTTTATATATTCTTGCTTTTGTGTCTTGTCTTAGGTGTTTGTTCTTCCAAATTATGTCATTAAGAGATCCCGCCGCATTACTTCCTTTTAAGCTTTGAAGTCGTACTTCCTCTTCAACATCTCCGTAACTGGTTATATCTATTTCCAGATATCTAAACCTTGCTTCCTGCTTTATTATTTTCTCATCAATTTCGATTTTATATCGTAGTGGGTATTTAGATGTTGTCATACATTTGGTTTTTTCTGCTGCTATTATCATATTGTATTTCTTGGCTGTTGTATTGAAGATGTGTGTTAATCTTTGGAGATCGTCTTCTGTCTCGGCGATTAATGCGGCGTCGTCTGCATAACATAGTATTTGGATTTCTTTGTTCCCCATTCTGTAACCATGAATTTTACGTACTGCTTCTATTATTTCGTCCATTATTATATTAAAGAGCAGTGTGCTTAACGAGTCACCTTATCTGACTCCGCTTTGTACTGGTATAAACTGCATTAGTTTTCCATTTATCTTTGCCTGTATTCGATTATGAAAGTAGATGTTTTCGATGGTTTGTATAATATGGATTCGTATGTTTCTTCTATACAGTAAATGTAAGACGTCTTAGACTTGGATGCGATCGAAAGCCTTTGTCAGGTCTATAAAACATAAATATGTTGGTTTATTGTACTCAATGGCCTTTTTTGTGATTTGTCTCAGTACAAATATGGCGTCTACGCAGGATCTTCCGTCTACTAGATCTTCTACTAGGACCTCTGCTTTATAGATTCTTGCTTTTGTGTCTTGTCTTAGGTGTTTGTTCTTCCAGATTGTGTCATTAAGAGATCCCGCCGCTTTACTTGCTTTTAAGCTTTGCTGTCGTACTTCCTCTTCAACATCTCCGTAACTGGTTATATCTATTTCCAGATATCTAAATCTTGCTTCCTGCTTTATTATTTTCTTATCAATTTCGATTTTACATCGTAGTGGGTATTTAGATGTTGTCATATATTTGGTTTTTTCTGCTGATATTGTCATATTGTATTTCTCGGCTGTTGTATATTTAAGGTGGGTGTTAATCTTTGGAGATCGTCTTCTGTCTCGGCGATTAATGCGGCGTCGCCTGCATAACATAATATTTGGATTTATTTGTTTCCCATTCTGTAACAATGACTTTTATATTAAAGAGCAGTGGGCTTAACGAGTCACCTTGTCTGACTCCGCTTTGTACTGGTATAAACTGCGTTAGTTTTCCATTTATCTTTGCCTGTATTCAATTATGAAAGTAGATGTTTTCGATGGTTTGTATAATATTGATTGGTATGTTTCTTCTATACAGTAAATGAAAGACATCTTCGACCTGGATACGATCGAAAGCCTTTGTCAGGTCTATAAAACATAAAGTTGCTGGTTTATTGTACTCAATGACTTTTTCTGTGATTTGTCTCAGTACAAATATGGCGTCTACGCAGGATCTTCCGTCTACTAGATCTTCTACTAGGAACACTCCCGAATCATAATTTACAATGTATGTACATTGTAAATCCCAAATCATAATTTTAAAAGTTTATTCATTGTAAATTATGAATTGGCGACTGCTTCTAGCAGCATTTAACGTGTCTTGGTTTGTTTATTTCTACTACATCTTGAATGTAAATTTAGTATAGGTATTTATATTTATCTACGAGTACTATTTCTTGCTCAGCAATATTGATATTCTGGTTGGGGACCAAATTTGTTACTATTTTTTTTTCAAGATATTTATATTTAAACTTACATTTTCTGTAACCTTAACGAGTTCCTGTACCAAATCTTTTGCCATTCCTAGATCCTCATTATGATCCTATATCATCGGCGAAACCTAAGTTCTTTAGATATTCTCCATCTATTTTTTAGTCCATTTGTCAGCCAATCCAAATTTTTAAAAGCATGTTTTGGTGGACATTGGGTCTCCTTGTCTAAACCCCCGCTCTATTTTTATGCGATTACTATTAGTATGTAACTTGACAGTGGTTCTTGCCTGTTAGTATAATAATTTTTAATAGGTACCTATAATCTAGCCTGCATTCTTTAAGCGCCTGTTGTATTTGGCTCAGCTCAACTGTGTCAAAGTAGTTGTGAAAACCGATAAATATTAACACTAGCGGTTTATTGTATTCCTCTACTTTCTCTATTTTTGTTTGAAATAATTTGTCATTGTCAAGTCTCCTAAAAGCAGGTTTTTTGTTTCATTCTTTATAGGTTTACTATTCTAATTTGGAATTAAGCCACAATTTAACTTCTTCTTCTTCTTCTTCTTCTTCTTCTTCTTCTTTTTCTTCTTCTTCTTCTTCTTCTTCTTCTTCTTCTTCTTCTTCTTCTTCTTCTTCTTCTTCTTCTTCTTCTTCTTCTTTTTGTATAACATGACTCTGTCTGTTTTTTCAATGTGCCTCTAGTAAAATAGTTCATTCGATTACATGAAATCAACCCCAACTCAAGAATATCCGTCACAAAAAAAATCATAGCATGTGATCTGTCTTTAAAAAGACAACCACATGCAACAAAATAAATGCCTCTAGTAAGTTGTCGTTCCATCGTTTTCGTGGTCTTCCCACTGATCGTCTTCCTATTGGGGAACCGTCTGTCGCTGTCCTGACTATCCTATTTGTTGTCATCCGGCTTATGTGGTCATTCCATTCAATCTTCTGTTTCTTGCCCAGTTATTAATGTTATACACCTTGCATCTCCGTCGTATATCTGTACTTCTAGCTCTGTCCCATAGAGTCTTACCATCGATTTTTCCAAGGGTTTTCATCTCCGCTGTTTCGAGCAATCTTTTTGTCCTCTCTGTGTCGGGTCGTGTTTCTGTCGCGTACGTCATTATTGGTCTGATGACTGTTTTGTTAATGCTGCCTTTCATTTCTTTTCCGATATTTTTATTTCTCCATATTGTGTCATTCAGGCAACCTGCGGCTCTGTTTGCTCTATTCACTTGATTTTCCACTTCTGTTTCGAGCCTTCCGTAGCTAGATAATGTGATGCCTAGGTATTTAAACTCCATCACTTGTTCTATTATCTGACCTTCCAGCTCCAATTTACATCTTATTGGATCTGCTGTTATAACCATGCATTTTGTCTTTTTTGAGGAAATTAACATGTTAAATTTTCTGGCGATTATGTTGAGTTGGTGCAGCATACGTTGTAAATCATCTTCAATGTGAGAGATTATTATTGCATCGTCCGCAGATTATTTTAAGTTGTTTTTCTCCCATTTGGTATCCTTTTTTAGTTCTTACCTTTTTTATTATTTCGTCCATGATCAGGTTGAACAATAAAGGACTCAAGGAATCCCCCTGACTTATCCCATTGCCGGCTTCAATTGGGTGAGTTAATTCATCGTCCAATTTTACTTTTATTGTTTTGTTCTTCACAATTTAACTTGAAAAATAATTTTATTTTCCAATTAAAAATTAGAATAGTAAATTACATAAATGCCACAAAGAAATAGCTTCAGAACAATATTGTTTATAGGTATTTAAAATATACACAATCTACTATCTACGCATATTTCATTTTTTAGTAAGTTGATCCTACTGGTTCTTCTTGCAGATATTACAGCGTTGATAAAGACAGTCTTAAATTAAATATTTGTCTTTTGGGTGCCTAGTCACTTCTTTAGATTTTTCTCTAGTTATTTTCGAATAGAGTTTTTCATTCAAATATAGATTCTGTTCGGGCGAACTCCATGATAGCAGAAATGGCGCTAGTTCCTCGTCATGCACGTCAAAATAGAGATATATGGGAGCACGACATGGATATATAATCGATTAAGTGGAAATTTATGCAGCATATATTTTGCGATTGCTAGAAATTGTTCGAATTCCTGTTGGAAATCAAGTGCCCTGATAGCGGGCATATTTTTGTAGGCGAATGACATACTGCATTGTTAGATTTTTAATCGCGATATATAGGTCACAGAATATTTAATGCTTTAAGTTTTGGATAATATATTCATGAAATTTGAGGATAGAAAATAACGATAGAAATATCAACTGTAAATGCAGAGAATAGTTTAAGAAATTACCGACGATGGCGACGATATAATCATCATCATCATCATAATCTTGGTGCTACAGCCCTTGATCTTCTCAAGCTTTCTACGCCATTCTGTTCTGTCCCTTGCTTGCATTTTCCAGTTTCCGACTCCGATCTTCTCGGCGTCTTGTGTTACCCCGTCCATCCGCCTCAACTTTGGTCTACCCCGTCTTTTCATTTCCACGGGTTGAGCTGTTAGAATCTTTTTTATCATGTTCGATTCAGGAGCCCGGGCTACATGTCCTGCCCACTGCAGGCGGTTTAGCTTAATTACAGTGATAATGTCTTTTCCACCAAACGTATGCTTGTAGATATTCTGCAGTTCAAAGTTATATCTACGCCTCCATATTCCGTTCTCACAGACTGCTCCGAATATCTTGCGTAGCCCTTTTCTTTCAAAAATCGATAGAGCGAATTCATCTGTTTTATTTAGCGTCCATGCCTCTGATCCATATGTGAGAACGGGGGCTATCAATCAATGTTCTATACAGCCTTGTACGAGTTTTTTGAGAGAGACGTTTGTTAGATAAGTACTTCGATATACCATGATAACACCTGTTTGCAATTATTATTCGCCTTTTTATTTCCTCAGACGTGTTATTATTGGGGTTAACCGATATCTAGATATATGAAATCTTTGACCGCTTCGAAGTTTTGGTCATTGATGATTAGATCTGCGTCAAAATTTCCAGCTCTTGTGTTTGTGTTAGTCGCCATGAATTTGGTTTTATTTTGATTTATATGTAACCCCATTTGTTCTGCTGCTGCTACTAGATCGGCTAGTATTTCCGCAGTTCTCGCCCTGGTTCTTGTTAAAATGTCTACGTCGTCTGCATATGCTAGTGGACTGATCAATTAAATATTGTTCCCCTGCTATCTAAATTAGCGTCTCGTACAACTTCTTCTAAGGCTACATTAAAAAGCTGATCTTTTTCTAAGGCGACGATATAATACACTGCCCTTTAAAAGTATTCGAAAAACTTAAGTTCCAATATTTTTATGGTATGTTCAATAATAAGCCATAAAATAAAAAAACAAGTTCCAAAATATTGAATAATTTAACGACAAATAAAAATTTACAAATTTTTATTCCGGAGTAAGATATTTTGCAAATCTAAAAAATAAAATCATCCTAAAATACTCGTATTAAAATCGAGTATTTCGCCCTCGAGCTCTAATAACAGCTCTCTTTCTTCCTGGCATAAACTGGATCAAAGTATTTTGGCATAGACTGGATCAAAGTAGCAATCTTGTTTTGCAATATTTGTACCCAATAGGTTACCAGCGCCTATTCTAACGGTACCAAAGTTTTCAACAAGAGTAGTTGCCTAACTACTCTTCCCAAGTTCCCACAAATTCTTCATGGCGTTAAGGTCTGGACTTCTAGGAGAAGAGGTTAGTACCTGAATATCAACGTCTGTAAAGTACTGCTTTGTTAGACCGACTATATACGGCCCAGAATTATCCTACATTAGGAGAAAATCTTCACCTTCAATATACATGTAAGGTACCAGACATTCCCTAATGTACTTATCAGCAATAAGCTCACTTCCCCCTAATATAGAAAGATCGGTATGAGATTCCAAAGAAATGCCGCCTTATAACCATACACCTCAATCACCTATCTAGGGGAAAAACTACGTTGGGCTAAGCATTATTCAGGCCTTCTCCATTCTTTTTGGTGAATATCTTGCAAAACAAGTCTCGTCTGCAAACAGAATCCCGAATCTTCTATGTCCCAATGTGCGTAAGCACGAGAGAATTCCAAGCGCTGTCTTAGATGAGCTACGTCCAATAAAAAGCCTGTAGCAGGTCAGGTAAATTAGATGATGATTTTTGTTCACTTAATGTGAAACTATGGTACCATAAACAACTGTAGTCTTCTAATCAAAGCTGTTGCAGTGACTGTCCACTCGCGAAGCACTTGAAATCGATGTTTCACAGAGTTTGTTGCCCTTGGTCTTCCCGGTCGAGGTCTTCCTGAGTAAGAACCAGTTTCTCTAAATCTTTGTGAAGCATCAGATATTGTATTTCGTGGAAGGCTAAACATGTCTGTTAGGATTTTTATTTTTTAATGTTTTAGTAACTAGTTTTGTTTTATACTCAGATATAACCTAAAAATTCATTCAAATCATGTATCCATGTGTGTAAATAAATAAACATACAAAAACCAAATCTATAATCATCATCCAATCCGGTACCCTATGGAATAAAAAAAAACACAACAATGTCTTCGAAACACCGAATGCAACGTCGATGATTAAGCAACAGCTTGTGCTGCTTGATCTGGCCTCATTCTAAATTATTCTTTGATATTAATATCGTAATGAAAACAGAGATTTAAGCTAAATACCTTTAAGAAGGGTAATGTGGGCCGATGTCATAGCAAACATCTATAGAGGATAGTTCAGGATAGGCACTTTAAGCGTAAGGACACACGGGCGATAATTTACGGCGCCGTAAGAGCAGTAAACCTGACAAGGCACTGGTTGACTAACTCCTCCACCAATTTTAGATGAAATAGGAGTTAGTCAACCAATGCCTTGTCAGGTTTACTGCTCTTACGGCGCCGTAAATTATCGCCCGTGTGGCCTTAGCCTTTGCCTAAGGCCAGACAAGCGATAATTTACGGCGCCGTAAGAGCAGTAAAATGAAGCGCGAGAAATGGGTCCTATCCTATGTTGCTATGTTGCTGCGCGATATTTTACAGCTCCTCTGTCCATTTACCACTCTCACCGTGGGACCCATTCTCGCGCTTCGTTTTACTGCTCTACGGCGCCGTAAAATATCGCTTGTGTAGAAGATAAATTAGGTTTAAAGCAGTAATAGTCCAGAGAAATAAGATTGTTCTCGTGACACATCCCCCTCCAGGCCGAAACCAAATTTTTTGAGTAGTATGGACGTCTATATTAACAACTTATATGTTTCCTGCAACCGATTTTGATGATATACATACTTATAAACAAATGAAGATCAAAAAACGGTAAATTTTCGCTTTTTTCGTCTATTATCTATTAGCACTAAAACCAATTTGAGAGTAAGAAACTCACAAATCGTATAAAAAAATTCATTATGGCATTCGCTGAATATGTCTATCCTTATTTCTTGGTTAGAAAATTACATAAGTCATAAATTTTGAGTTTTTATAAATTTTTTGTATAATAGTCCTGTCGCCAGGGGGGGTACAACGGCCTCCTTAATTCAGATGGACTTACCCAAGTTTTTTTTATATATTTTGACCCGTAGAATACGAATTTTTTGGGTAACAGTTGATCCGGATGTCGATAAGATTGTTATAGACAAAGAACTTGAGGAATTACATAACAGTGATTTCTCGCAAAACAAAACATATTTTTGTATTTTTTGGGTCATTTTAAGCAAAAAATATTCCTACAAGTTTTTTCGTAGAATGCATAGTTTTCGAGATAATCGCGGTTGAACTTTCAAAAAATCGAAAAATTGCAATTTTTGAACCCGAATAACTTTTGATTAAAAAATAAAGTAGCAATTCTGCTTACCGCATTTGAAAGTTTAAGTCAAATTATATCGGTTTTGATTATTTGCATTGCTAAAAATTAATTTTTTTATTGTTAAACTAATCTATAAACACATAGGTTTCCCGTGCCTAATACATGCGTTTTACCGCATGCTACGTAGAAATTGCCTCGCTTGCACTTGTAGCTACTCTACCTACTCGTTCGATTTTAAATGAGAAATCATAGAAAACATCACTCACATACTAGGTGTTTACTACAGTTTACAGCTTTGTTTAACAATAAAATAATAAATTTTTAGCAATGCAAATAATCAAAACCGATATAATTTGACTTAAACTTTCAAATGCGGTAAGCAGAATTGCTACTTTATTTTTTAATCAAAAGTTATTCGGGTTTAAAATTTACAATTTTTCGATTTTTTGAAAGTTTAACCGCGGTTATCTCGAAAACTATGCATTCTACGAAAAAACTTGTAGGAATATTTTTTGCTTAAAATGACCCAAAAAATACAAAAAGATGTTTTGTTTTGCGAGAAATCACTGTTATGTAATTCCTCAAGTTCTTTGTCTATAACAATCTTATCGACATCCGGATCAACTGTTACCCAAAAAATTCGTATTCTGCGGGTCAAAATATATAAAAAAAACTTGGGTAAGTCCATCTGAATTAAGGAGGCCGTTGTACCCCCCCTGGCGACAGGACTATAAGTTTTTATGAGTTTTTATAAATGTTCATACATTATGTAAAAATTTATGTTGGCACCTTCTTATTAAACGGAATGCTGAGACTTCTTGTGCTTAAATTATATTTTAAATTTTAAAGCAATTGGTCAAATAGTTTAAAAGTTATTTAATTTGTTTATCCCAAATTCATTTTTTTTGCAACATTATAAGTCAGAAAATTATGCGGTTACAGTAATATTTCGGGCAGTTTATGAAAGAAGAACATTTATAGATACTATTAAGTTAATTAAAAAAAAAATGAAAAAAAGGTAATTTTAAACAGTGTAAAATTATTTTGCAAAATTATGTCGATTTTTTGCTTACTTATAAACAATTAGAATAACTTTTTAACCGTTACCCGTAGAAAAATTATTTTTTCATATTTAGAAAGACTGAATTTTTATACACATTTAGAAAGAAAAACAATTATTGTTCTAAGACAACTAGGGACGAAGTTAGCCCCCCCCTTTTTAATTCACATGTTCTTGCAAAATAATTTTGCAATATTTAGAATTATTATTTGTCATATTTTTTTAAATTAAATTATGTAATAGTGTAAATCTTCTTCTTTCCTAAACTATCCAAAGTTTTACTGTAACTTCATTATTTTCTGATTTATGCTGTTGCAAATAAAATTAATGTGGGATAAATACATTAAATAACGTTTAAACTATTGGACCAATTGCTTTGAAATTTAGGGTATTATTTAAGCACCACAAGTCTCAGCATTCCGTTTAATAAGAAGGTTCTAAGTTAATTTTTACATAAGTTATGAATATTTATAAAAACTCAAAATTTATGATTTATTTTGCAATTTTCTATGCAACCAATAAGGATAGACATATTCAGCGAACGCCATTTTGAAGTTTTTTATACGGTTTATGAGTTTCTTTTTCTTACTCTCAAATTTGTATAAAATGCTTAACTTTTTGGTAATAGACGAAAAAAGCGAAGATTTACCGTTTTTTGATCTTCATTTGTTTATACCTATGTATATCATCAAAATCGGTTACAGGAAACATAATATAGGTTATTAATATAGATGTCCATACTAAAAAAAATTTGGTTTCGGCCTGGAGGGAATTGTGTCAAGAACAGAATATTTTTTTTTCTTATTTCTCTGAACTATAACATTTTCAGATTTATTTGTTGTTGAAAACCTTTGTCCAATTTTCTAATAGTGTATACGATAGTATAATTAAAAGACAGAATGAACTTCAAAAGGAACCCCAAAAGGATATTTAGAGGCTACTATTTAAAGCTGGATGACATGCAATTGTTATACAAAGCTCTTGTGTATAAGATAATAGCATTAGTTAAACAATGATAATAGGCATTACCCTTTATAATAACGTTATTTCAACCGTTGTAATAATAATTCTTAATCAATGAAAATTTACTAATTAATCGGAAAATGAGCGTTAATTTTCGGGGCACAGTTTACTTTTGTCTTCATTACCCTTCGGATAACTTTAATCACTTTTGTGCTACCAGCGGCGTACCAAACGTTTGGAAGATCGGTTAGAAGAATAGACACTTTTTAATTTATTTTTGTTTAATTTAAATGCCTCAGTTATAACCGTCCTTAATATTATTTTTCTTTGACAGTCCTGCCAGGGAATCCTAAGTATATAATACTTTTAGTAAATGAAACAAGTAAACCCTTCAATTTTTTCCTGATGCATATGTAAAGTTTCATTTCATGTTTCAGCAACGTTAAATTTTCATTTTTTTTATAAGATCCATGCGAAAGATGCAAAATAATTTAAACATCTTCCAAAAGGAAAATGTTCCTTTCTCTATTGTACATCTGATCTCCAAACGATGGTTTCATGTGTCACTTATTGATGTGTTTATATCTCTGCTCTTTCAATGATTTCATTATCAATATAACGAGCGATCCACAATAATTATTATTTTCATCATAGTTAAAATATCGTATGTCTATTACTGTTCCGTCTCCTTATAGTTTAGTTAATTTTAGTTTTTTTGATTTTATTTTACGATGTAAATTCATATCAGACCATTCTTAAAGTTTGGGTAAATTATTTTCCAGAAATCTCTTAAACGATTAAAATACATTCATTCTTTCTGGGTAACATTTTTGTCATTTGTATCACAATCCTCTTTAGAAAGTAGATATTTGGAAAGTTAGTCGAGTCAAGCGGTTATTGTCCCCTTCTGAGAAAGACAGTAGTAAACGGTTTTCAACGGTTTTGTAATTACGTTTTTTCCAAAGTGAAATTTTGTAGGACAGATATAGACATTTTTGTTTTCCCCACCAACAGGGATTTCTGGTCGAGAGCCGTTTTGTAATTTTAGTAGTATTCAGTAGCGGGCGAAAATTAGATCTGTAAACACGTATAGCAATCAATAAAGAGTTCTATCGAAAAGTGTCGTCGTATATTATTTTAATTTGCTAAAGTATTATTTTATGGCAATGTATACTCACGGTAAACTAATCGTGGATCAAACAACTACTATGTCTTGTTCTAATCTGAATTTGTATCATTGGTTTATAAATTAATTTTGATTAACACTGTAAAACATAAAAAAATCAGCCAAAACCTTTAACACAGAACTTTAATCAAAAATCAAAAAAATATCAAAATTATAAGTAAAGATAATAAATAAAATCAAAGAAGATGCTGTATATAATATTATGTCCACTACCAACATATCTGCATAACGTAACTCTTCTTCTCATTGAGTCTATAACATTGTTTAAGTGCCACAGAGTAATATTTAATTTTTCAGTATGATTCCCTTTTCTTTGTCTTCTTCAAGTGTTATCTCCTCGACGGAGGTAGGCAATCATCATAGCTATTCGGACTTAGAGACGGCTGCTCTGAAAAGTTCATTTGATGTACATCCGTACCATTCTCTCAAGTTGCGCAGCCATAATATTCTACATCTCCCTATTTTTCTCCCTATGTTTCTTTTTCCTTGGATCTTTCCCTGCATAATGAGTTGGAGCAAGTTGTATCTCCAAGATATTCCAATTTTCTGGTTTTGATTGTATTTAAGACTTCTATTTCTTTATTCATCTTTCTCAGAAAATATTTGTTTGTGACGTGTTCTGTCCATGGTATTTTCAAAATTCTTCTATACACCCACAACTCGAATGATTTTAGTTTTTTCATTGATGCCGCATTCAAAGGCTAAGCTTTGATTCCATAAAACAAAGTCGTGAAATCTAGCCATCCTAACTCTTAGCTCTAACTTCAAATTTCTGGTGCAGAGCACTTTTCTCATTTTGTTAAAATTTGCTCTAGCCTTTTCTATTCTAATTTTAATTTCCTGGAAGTATTCATTTGTGGAGTTAATCACTGTTCCAAGATATGCATATTCCCTTCAAAAAATATGGGTCCTACGATACATAGCTTGCTTATAGCAGCCCAAACTTCGTTTCCCTAGATATAAAGGCATTTTAATAAATATAGCAAGTTTTTTGCACTGCACATCCTCATATTCTGAGAATTTGTGTACCCAGAAAGATGAAATCAACATTCGTCAGTCAGTAAAAAAGGTTTTGACTAATGCATCATCGTTAGAGAGCGGAAAATATGCAACACAACATTACCAACATATGCGCATATATATGCATTACTTTTACTACAAATACGCAGGTATTTTTTCTAAATTTGTCTAAATATGCAAATGCATATTAAAAATACACAAAAATAAAACAATATATTAAGTCGTAAGATCTTCAGAAAAGTTGCCTTCAAAAATACGTACAACTTTCCTCAAACAATCGAAGCCCTCATTTTTTTCTAAAACATTTTTTAATTTATTTCTAATTGTAATCCCTGTATTTCCGGGAATTTTTTGACAATGAGCAGAAAAAGTGTTAACACGATTAACCGAATCACTTAATTGTAAATTCCTTTGTTCTAATGACTTTATTAGATCTGGTAAAAAACTAAAATTAACTTTTATGAACATAAGTTCTTTAGCAATTTGTACGTTACTTAAAGAACAAAGTACGTTACTTAAGCTGAAGAACAAAAGCAGAATTGTCTACAATTTGATGGATTTTTGTATTTCGATGCTTCTCTCTATGTCCGTCTTTATAGAAGTAAAATCGAATTTGTCGAATAAAAACACTCTTTCCAGAAAAATTTCTTTTGTAGGACATGATGCTTTTGTTTGTCAGTTCCTCATTTAAAAAATGAAATGTGAAAATGAATGTAACTTACGATTTTGGAACAGGCCTTGCAAAATACTTTGTCTCCACTTAGCTTTAACTCGGGAAAACACTTTATCCAAGCACTTTTTTGAATGGTAGACATATTTAAATTTAATATATACCAATCACTTAAAAACACTAAATACGATACAACGTTTACTTTAAACAAATGTTGGCCGGAAACTGACAAAATAATTATTAGACCCTTAAAAGCAGGTAGGTACCTACGACTTGCTACGCTAATAAAATAATATTTTTCTGGGAACACCCATAATTGTTAAATTCAGGTAGTAATGGGAAAGTCCAGATGAGCGATAGATAGATAAATAACGAGCTCGTTCATATCGAAGTTATAAAATTCCAACTAAGAGAGGAAAATTTTAAACTTTTATATAATTTATTTTTAAAATATGCAAAATAAATCGTGTTTAGCTTAAATATGCAATGTTGTGTTTGTTGTCTGAAAATATGCAATATATGCATCTATATGCACTTTGCATATATTCCGCTCTCTAATCATCATTATTATTGAGATTGTTCAGAAACCAATTACAGAAGGCTAGCCTTTGGGGACACTCTTTTAGGGTGATTTCACGGAAGGCTTGTAATCGATACAGATGTAAATCTTACTTAAGGTACTAGTACACTTTAGAAGACCAAAAATAATCATATTTTTAAGAATTTTTTTCTCAGAACCGCGCAAAAGTCGAGGCCTCGAAAAAAGTAGTTCCGATGGCTGACAGTTAATCTCAGGATTGGGAACTCTCAAACGAAAAAATCGTACGGCACTTGAAAAAGGAAGGTTTCTTACGTGCCAATGTACCACAATTTGATGAAAAAATAAAAAATAAATATTTTTTAACCATGAAAAACTGAAGAAAAACGGGCGATTTTTTCACAAAAATTTTTCAAATTTCCTTAAAATCTTTTTTTTTTGCGGAATTTCTCACTAAAGGTGGTAAATTGTCACGTAAGAAACCTTCCTCTTTCAAAAGCCGTACGATTTTTTTGTTTCAGAGGTCCCAATCCTGAGATTAACTGTTCGCCATCGGAACTACTTTTTTTTGAGGCCTCGACTTTGGCGCCATCACCGATATTAGTGTACATGTACCTATAAATGAAAAAAGATATATTTTTTGTATTCTATAGGAGTAAGATATTAATATGTAAAAAGTTTTATGCTAATTTTTAATAAAGGTTATGAGAAAAGAAATCTTGGAAAAATGCTTATTTTTGGTCTTCTAAAGTGTACTAGTATCTTAAGAATACGCTGGTATATACACCATGAGTTCCATAATATGAAAGATCTACCTATTGATATAAATGCCGAATTGATGCAACATCCACATCTGGACGAATAGTTCTGCAACAGAGGTCATAATGAACCTCAACATTGGGAAATTCTACAACAAAATCTTTAGAGAAAATAATATAATAGCTTCCCGTTTTATACCGCTCACGTGGCTTTGGGAGTATAGAAGGGTAGTCTGCTATATATAGGGCCTACGGTATACAAGGAAGGTAACAGTGCCAGTGCTACGCTTCAACCGCCTATTATTACCCCTGGTTTTACAAAAGGTACTTATTTTATTCAGGCTGAGTCGACCTGGGGCCATTTCAGAGGCACATTTTAAAAATGTCTAGTTGTTCTTGCCGGCGGTAGGATTTGAACTTCGGACCACCGGCACGCGAGTCAAGCACACTACCGCTTAGCTACGCCGGCCCTTTAGGGAACATAACATAACATAAATGGACAAAGTGAGAAATGAACTAATTAGTGCATGTGAAGGAGACACTAAATGATGAAATAGAAAAACCAAATTTACTCTGGTATGGACATATGTGAAGGATGGACAAGACTAGAATACCAGAGACAACTTGGAAATAGAAAGCAAACAGGAGGAAATGGGGACGTCTTATATTACAGTGGAGCGGACAAATAAAAACAGCAACGGAAAAAAGACACCTCACTGAAGATATACATATGTATATGGCAAAAGATATATATGATAAAAAGAAATGGCGAATGCTGCATAAAATTTAAAAATAAAGATTAGACTCCAATATAATCAAGAGAAATAAAAGAGAATGTAATAAAGTAATAGTAGAACGGATCTTGTCCTACGTAGAGATTAAGCTACAAACAACCAAATAAACAGTTTTATTATAGTCACGAACAAGAACATATATTATATTCTACGCCACTGAAAGCTATCCCCAATAAAACACTTTTAAGACGATGAATACTTAGGGGAGCTAGATATAAAACACAACCAAAGGGGAAGATGTAGTTAACTTGATAATGGCTTAAACGACAACACTCCAAACGATTCTTTCAGTGATAAAAAAATGTTTTGGCAATTTCATCCAGAAGTTTATTTATGCAAACTGTTATAGGACGACTCAGTTGAATCAGGAGAAGGGCCCACACGTTAGTAGCATTAAAACGATTGGAGGGTTGACTGACAGTAAAGATTTTCTGTATTAAAAAATGATAAAACTTTTCATTGGTGATATTTTTCGTTCCAGTATTTTGAAGGGATTTGCTATCTTCGAGATTTGATTTAAGGGAACAAAATACACGTTTATAAATTTCATAAATCGTTAAAATGCAAAACAATATTTTGTATTTTGAAAATTATTTCAAGAACAACACATTGCGGAACCTACTTCTAAGTTCACGGAATTTTAACCCTTCCTTTTTGAAGTGGAAATCGAAACGTCAAATAAACTATGTTAAAATAAAATTGTAGCGTATGCCATCTTTATAAGCAATTCTGTTTATTCATTGGCGGATTGATACCTCTATGGAAGGTTGTCACTCCATCTTTTGCAGGGTCGACCGATACTTCTTCTACCGATTGGTGATTTATTTCTTGCTATTTTGACCACACATGTCTTCAGTGGCGTAACAAACCCCGTCGGGGCCCCTCCGCAGAGTTGGAAATGGGACCCCTTTAAAAAATTACTAAATGCAACATGTGTAACAAAAACCTGTATGTGTTATAGCCCAGTAAATGAACGTAAAATACGGCGACACCGTGTAATTTTCAGTGTCACGACCCAAGTGGTCAAGCCAATACTTTTCGAGTTATTTACGAGTGAAAATGTTTATTGTTCAACAAAAAAAAAAAACACGTTTTTAGGCGGTTTTTCGCAAATAACCCAAAAAGTAAGGATTTGATTGAAAAGAATTCTTTTCAAAAATCTAGCTTATTAAAAAATGAAACAATGAAGTCTATCGACTTCATATTCGAAATCGAATATTTCAACGTGAAATAACCAAAAAATGAAGTACTTTTCAGGGAAAGCTCATTAAAACTTTTTTAAAGTGTTTGAAAAAAAATTTATTTTTATTTTTTATAAAAGTTTCTAGCATCAAAACTAAGCGAGTTATGCTCAAAACATAGTTAAACCCATTTTTCGGTAAAAAAAGTGAAAATCTCCCCCTATTTAGCACTTCATATAAAACTAATCATTACCGCTTTACAAATTACTTAACTCTTTTTTATATGACCTGTAAGTTTCACCGGTTCAAAGTGCTTATTTTTGAAAGGGCTTGAACGAGTCAGTAATCACGAGTGTATGCAAATTTTGAACAGCCATATCTTAACCACTTTTGTCTTACAGAAAAACAAAATAAATTACCACGAATACGTTTTTTTGAAAAAAGGGCATTTTTCCAAAATAAGACTATTTTTACTATAAAACCAATTTTTTCATAAATAAGAACTTCGAACCTGGCAAACTTACAGATCATATAGACAATACATATAACAAAGTAAATGGTAAAGCGCTAATAATTAATTTTATTTGGGGTGCTAAATAGGGGGAGATTTTCACGGTTTTTTTTCACCGAAAAGAAAGGGGCCAACTTTATTTTAAAACTCGCTCGGTTTTGAGTCTAGAAACTTTTATAAAAATAAAAATGAAAATAAAGCTTTTTTTAAACATTAAAAAACGTTTTAATGACTTTTCCCCGAAAAGTCTTTCATTTTCAAGTGTTATTTCACGTTGAAATATTCGATTTCGAATTGGCCGAATAAGAACAATTTTTCATGAGCTACAACGTTGCTTTCACTGAGTAGATAGACTTCATGAGTATACCATTTTTTTTGTTTTTTTATAAGCTACATTTTTGCTAAAAATATTTTTTCGGTAACATTTAATTTGATAAAATACTTATTTTTGAGTTATTTGCTTGAAAACGTAGTTTTTTGTTGTTGAAAATAAACATTTTTACTCGCAAATAACTTGAAGAGTATTTAGCTAGATAAAGAAACTCTATAGAACAAAAGTTGCTTACAATTAGCCAATTTATCCAGTTCCGGACTTATTTTAAATGTATGTTTTTCATCCCCTATAAGGGATGACTTTCACTCACCAAGTAAAAAGCAACCAACGGCACAAGTCCAACTTTGAAGTAGAGGGTAAGTAGAACCTAAATCCAAATTGTCAAGCAAATAAGTCATGAAGCTGATAATTACACTCCAAAACGGTCATTTACTGGACTATTAGTGTATTCATGCACTGTTTATGACAACTTATATTTCTTATCTTTATTGGTATAGAATAAAATAGAACAAAAATTAATTAATGAGTACATCATCTATGATGAGTACATGAGTAAATGAGTACATAGTACAGTATCTATCGAATGGGCAACTTTATTTTCAATACTGCACTGCTTAAGAAATGTTTCGTATCTGTGCGTAAAATAATATAACAATAACACATTTTACATATTATATTAGACGACAAGATGGGGCCCCTAACATATTGGGCCTCCGCAAGCTTCATGCTGCGGGGGCCTCTGTTGCGCCTCTGCGTGTCTCCCCCATTCTGCTCATGTGGTTATTCCATTCTTTTTTTTCTATTTAGTGTCCATTCGTTTATACATTTTCTTCTAATATCTTAACTCCTCTGTGAGATGAGAATAATTGATTTACTGATTGACTGTTTGAAAGAAATAAACATTATTATTTAAGTAAACCAGATTTAGATATAACAAAACTAATAGATCACGGTAAAAAATTACAAATAAAAATCTGTGGCTAAAGAGCCATTTTCTAACATACATAGAATAACTTTATTTAGATGGTCAATTGTTTATAAAAATGAACAGTTATCTAGGATTAGCCTTATGATACTTCTGAAGGAACACATGGAGATGAATGAGCTAGATATAGCGCGACATGAATGAAGTGGAAGGAGACAAAAAGTTTGTTGTGTGACATAATTATTCCAGTTAAAATAAAAGAAAAAGTTTATTTTGCTACGATCAGACGACCTAGATGCACGGTACTAATTGTTGAGCAGTTAAGATAGGGTCTACTTTTAGGACACATTTATCTAACCTAATAACCAATAAAACGATTAAAACTTAATATTTTTCTCGGAGATTGAATACCCAATTACGAAAATACCAAAGAACAAAAGTTAACATCTGCCACAAGAAAAAATAAAGTTCTGAAGTGAAACTAGGCCAGACAGCTGACAAGGTTGGTAGATGATCGATGAAAAAAATATATAATTGAGTGACGACAAGAGATGATGATACTTGGGTCACATTATGAGGCACAGTAAATATAGAGTACCCTTCTTCTTCTTGATGTGCCTATCCATGACGAATGTTGGCGATCATCATGGCAATCTTCACCTTATCTGCAGCAACGCGGAAAAGCTGCACAGATGTTGTGTTGAACCAGGTTCTGAGGTTCTTTAACCAGGATGTTCTTTTTCTTCCTGGACCCCGCTTTCCAAATATTTTTCCTTGCAGGATGATTTGTAGGAGGGCATATCTGGATTCATTTCGCATAATGTGTCCGCATAAATGTGTCCGCATAATGTGTTCGCATAAAGTATTCCAACTTTCGAGATTTGACGGTGGTCAGTACCTCTTGGTTCTTCCCCATTCTTCTAAGGACCTCCTCATTTGTGACCCGATCAGTCCATGGGATTTTAAGAATTCTCCGATATAGCCACATCTCACATGCTTCCAACTTTCGGCACATATCCTCGTTCAAGGTCCATGATTCGATTCAACACCATAAAAAGGACAGAAAAGACGTAACATCTCAACATTCTTACTTTTATACCAAGAGAAAGGTTGTGGCTCTTGAAAAACGCGCCCATACGGTTGAAGATTCATCTAGTTTTTCCGATGCGCGCTCTTATCTCTTGGTTGGTGGTCTTGGCTTGGCTCTTCATTTATGATGGTGCCGAGGTAGTTGTAGTGCCTCACTCTTTCTACAGGGGTTTGGTTGATATAGAGTTGACCTTATGTTATATTTTTCTTGCTGACGATCATAGAGTACCCACTTGAGATAATTATTCAAGGGAAAATAAACAGCAGAAGGGGTCCATGGAGGAGGAGCCACTCGTGGCTCTAAAATTTGCGGCAATGGTTGGGATTGTCATCTTCCAAATCATTCAGATCTGCCGTAATTAAAGTCAGAATCTTCTTATTTAAGTGACAAGAGAGGTAATCATTATAGCTATTCGGACTTTAGAGACGGCTGTTCTGAAAAGTTTATTTGATGTACATCCGTACCATTCTCTCAGGTTGAGCAGCCACGATATTCTTGCATCGCTATCCACGTGTAATATGTCCGAGATATACAAATTTTCTTGTTTTGATGGTATTTAAGATTTCCCTTTCTTTATTCATGTTTCTCAGAACCTCTTTTTTTGTGATGTGTTCTGTCCACGATATATTCAGAATTCTTCTGTACACCCACAGCTTGAATGATTGTAGTCTTTTCGTTGATGCTGCATTCAAGGTCCAAGCTTCCATTCCATAAAACAAAGTCGAGAAAACGTTGCACCTAGCCAACCTAACTTTTAGCTCCAACTTCAAATCTCTTGTGAAGAGCACTTTTCTCATTTTGTTAAAATTGGCTCTAGCGTTTTCAATTCTGATTTTGATTTCCTGGAAGTAATCACCTGTGGAGTTGATCGTTGTTCCCAGTTATGCATATTAGTCGACTCGTTCGACATTAGATCCGTTTATGAAGAGATTCTCGTTATTTATTTGAGTTTTAGATATTCTCATACGTTTTGTCTTCTTGACGTTAATTGTTAGACTGTATTCTTGTCCAAACTGTGTAATTCTGATCTCCAGCCGCTGAAGATCCCCAATATTTTCGGCAAAGATGACAGTGTCGTCCGCATATCTAATTTTGTTAATGAGAACTTCATTTCCCTTTATTCCAGCTGTTTCACCCTAACGAGCTTTTTTCAAGATCTCTTCCGAGTAGGCATTAAAAATAATTGGCGACAACACGCATCCCTGTCTCAACCCACGTCTGATTTCAATTTACTCTGACAGCTGATCGTTAACACCTACTTTTGCTCGTTACTTATAGTATAAATTCGATATAATCCTGAGGTCAGAGTAGCCATGTTAATTACCAACGTCCGGAACGAACAAGGCACGTGAATAAGAAGAAGAGATGATGCGGTTCAAGAGATTATGATACGTGATATGTTAAAAGAAGCTTTTAATTTCTCAAACCTCTTAACAAACATACCTAAGGATAGATTGTATATTAGTGCACCCTATGTAACCTACATCTGAATCTTATGTTTGTGCGTCACAGTGTTGCCACGCTTTTTTGTTTATTTCTTTCATCAATCAATGTTAAATGTACCTACAAGAATAATAGAATAATTTTATAAGAACGTTTAAATTGAACCCAATTAAAAAAATGTGAAAACTTTGAATTATCCA